>NC_142173.1:253912-505437 GCF_029865625.1 Vigna umbellata | reverse complement strand
TAACAATATAAGAAAATAAATATTTGATCGAAAATCAATAAAAATGTAAATTTCATCCATTTGAATTTTAAAACTAAAAAAGATTTGAATATCATTTAATATGAATTTAAAGGAGAAAAATATATCTAACTGATAAAATTATATATTTTTAATTCGAAATTATAGTAAATTATAATTATATTAAGACTTACTACACTTTTGGACTTTATAAAAGTTTCTATAGTATGTTTGTCCTCATATTTGGCGAAAGTAAACAATTTTTATCTATTGATAAAATGTTTTTCAAACTCAGAAAATATTATCATCTTCATAAATAATAACAATCTTAGGTATTTATTTACGTAAAATATTAATAATCTTATTAATTATGATTTTAATATTATTATCACGTAAAGTGTTTTTAATATTTTGTGTTAACATTTAAATAATATATATCATGATAAACTGAAAGTGTTTAATTTTGAACATTTTGAACACTAACTGCTTTATTTAAATTTTATAAAGTTACTCTGGTATTATGAAATAAAATTTAAATAATTTTAAGTAAAAATTTTAATTTGGATTTTAAAATTACTTGCAATTTTTTTCGTAACCAACTTCTAGCTTGCGGCTATGCATCTTAGAGTACTTGCTTCACAATGAAGGTTTAAAAAATAAAGAAAAAGCAAAAAAATATCTAAAACAAGAACAAATGAAATTTGAGAAGTAAGAAGTACCTATAAGTGTGAACTCAATAAATATGATTAAGTAGTATAAGTCACTTAAATGAAGGATAAAAGAGAAAGTAAATATTGTTATTAACAAATCAGTTAACAATTATATCATTAAGGATAAAATAGTACACACCAAATAAGTGTATCCTCCTATTTATATGTATAGATAAATATTACGCCTATTCACTTTTATTTAAGAACAATAATGTAAGAGTCTTACAAATTATGATTTGCCAGTATGTTTAAAATGGTAAGACTAAATTATTTTAGTATTAAAAAGTTAAAGTATAAATATTTTTGTAAATGAGTTTTATTATTTAAAAATATATTTTTTTTCTCTTAAAAATTCTTTCTCTTAAGTTTTTTTTCTTTCTTCTAGGTTTTTTTACCTTTTGTTCATATGAAGATTGAAGACGGCTCAAGTGATCATTGTGACAAGTTCTCCATTTTTGTCCAATCAGTTTTTTCAATATAGTAAGTTGGTTTTTTGTTTTTTTCTTGGTCTATATGTTCCTCCTAGGCATGTGAATACTCTTGGTTCACATGTAGTGTTTGAGTCTTCTATACGAGTCTCTGTTAATTAGTGGTTCTGATGATGTGTTCTCATATTTTTTGTGTTGTTCTTAAGTATAGATAGCAGATTTTATGAGCTTGAAGGGATCTGGGACTCCTTATACCATTTACATTTGTCTTTGAAGTACCTTAAAAACACTAGAAGGGGGAAGGGGGTTGAATATATAGTGTTAATGGAAGATTTTTCACAACTCTTGTCATATAACACGTTATCGAGCTCTTGAAATTTTCCTTTAAATGATTGAAAGCTCGACTTAATAGATTTGTATAATGACAACTTTTAACGTGCTATTCAGAATGTAAACAATGTAGTGTTTTGTTAAGAACTTCCTTTATGAAAAGATCGTTTAGCTTGGAAGATTCTTGTGTTTAGAAATAAAGCGCGATTGCAGGTTTTCATAAGTGAATGATTTAGGTAAGAGAAGAGATAATTGCACAAGAGATTTTATACTCTTGTTCGCTCCAACTGAGCTATGTCCAGTCTCCTCCGCAGCAAGTTCCACTATAATCTTCACATGATTATAGATGAGTATTACACCACTCTTGGTACTTAGCGACCTTACCGAGATTTCCTTTAAGTATTAGCACCACTCCTGGTACTCAGCAACCCGCTAAGATTTCCTTTAAGTATTAGCACCACTCCTGGTACTCAACAACCCGTCGAGATTTCCTTTGAGTATTATCACCACTCTTGGAACTCAACAACCCGCTCAAATTTCCTTTGAGTATTTGAACAATTCCTAGTACTCAACAACCTTGCCAAGATTCCTTAAGTCAAACATAGTTTAGTTGTAAGTATTTTAATTTTCTTGAGAATTGCAATCAACGATTGCTTACAAGTAGTTCAGACTATATCTCTCACAAAGAGGATTTTACATTACATTACAATACAGCCTAAACATTCGCATGTGTTTCTCTCTTCTCTCTTACAATAGTAAGCAATATGACAATGAAGTGTGAGAGTATCTCCATTTTTTTCTCTTATCTTGTCTTTTCTTTAGCTCAAATATCTTCTTTTTCTTGAGTTCTTTCTCTTTTTCTTCTCAGGATGAATATTTCGTTGTAAGTTTTTCTTCACTATGTTATCCTGTTATGCTATCTCTTAAACTATCCTCTTAATTTTATTTTTGAGAGATCTTCTATTTATAGGCTTCATGGATATTCGTTCGTTAGACTGAGTGTGTAACCTTGACACTCGTGCTTTCTCTTTCTTCTTTGTACAACAGTCGTTGGGTAAGTCAACTTATCAGAGCAGACATGCTTTTTCAGTCCTTTGCTTGTGAAGTAAGTTGTATGATCTTTTTAGACTTTGCTTCAAGTGAGGAACGTTTCGTGAATATCTCCTTTGTCTCTTACGTCCACTTTTTAATATTTGATCTATAGAATTGTGAATGCGTGTAGAATAACTTAGCTGCAAGATTAGGGTAAATTGTGCATGCAATAGATACATCTTTTCTTATCATTTTTGTTCTTTTTGAACGATGAACATTTAACGACATTTAATGTTTGCTCATAACAACAAAATTCTTTTTGAATTTCTACCGTTAGGTAGCATTTTACAATTAAGTTCTGTACTCTAAGGATACCAAGCGTAGATATATACTTCATCAAGATATGAGGTACTTGTTATGCTCATGACATCGTTTAGTCAAGTAAACGCTTTTTTAGCTTTTGTTTCTTTAGCTTTTGTCTCTTTTTAGATATAACATTTAACTTGCTTAAGTTTTCTTTCATACTTTGATAATTATGTCTAATATGTTTTATCAGAGACATTGTCTTGACATTTTCTTTTTGAGAGAAGCTGAATACCTATTCTAGGTATTATAAGCATTGAACGTTTAACTCAATCTCTCTTAGACACTTTAGGCACAATAGTGTTTAGCCATGGGTCTGGGTGTTTAACCTAAATGTTTTTTCTATTTCCTAAGACCTAAGTGTTTACCTAAGTTTTTCTATGTTTTGGGTTCTAGTTCTAGGATATGCATTTAGGGTTCAAGCTCTAAGTCTTGTGTTTTCACCCTAAGTTGTTTTTTTTTTTTTATTATCCCGTTTTAATGTTATTTGATTAAACTTCAAAACATGAGAGCGTTTAAGCATATAAACGATTTTGTCTTTAACATCTTTCAAATAAGGAAGCTAATTGCAAAAATTTTATGTGATTGATATCTTGTAAATACTAATCGTATGCTTGTATGATGTTTGCTGAATGATTGAGCTATGTGATTGAATATGAGGTGTTGAATTGAAATTATATTTTTAAATTGGCTTACTTGAATTGTATGATGAAATTGGGAATGTTGTTTGATTCATATTGTAGATGGTATTGTTTAAATTAATGAACGTAGTGTAATTTGAAATTTGGTATGTTTTAACATCTGTAATAGCTGTTGAATTGTTTGGCAAGACTCAAATGACATAAATATATAGAATTATGTTTTGTAGAATTATGTAGACTCATTGGGCGAGAATATACCCATAGGTTGAAGCCAAAGTCAGAGAGCTACTGACTTGATGATCGCTAAACGAAGTCAAAGTCAAATAGCTACTGACTTTGTGGTCGCTGGGTGAGAATATATTTGTTGGGTAGCTCACTGACTTGGCAGTGGCTGGGTGAGACAAGTCTCACTAGGTGACTTTTGGGAGAATTTAAGTCTGTGGGTTCTAGTAACAATTTTGTCTGCTGAACTTTCTGGTCGCTGAACGAGTGGGCTTTTAGGCGCTACTCGTTGAACGAGTAGATATTCTTTCTAATCGAAATTACAAAGCTTAACTCTATTTTCTTATATGATCTATTTGGTTACTTTTAACATATGATATTGTGAATGTTAAAAATAATAATTGGTTTATGATGTTTATGTAAGAATGGTTGATAGATTTATGGATAAATATGCATATGAATAATGATGTATGAAATGGGGATGATGATGAGTTTGTTAGTTAATATGAGCATTGTATGTGTTTGGCATAGTTCTAGGGATCTCGTGGAGAGATTCTATGGTGACATTTCTTTAGTATATTGATATGTTCTCAATATAAGTTTGTTTTGGTATTAATTTGACACTTATCTTGTTTTAATTATGTTATATATCTTTGGAAATCACCTCAAATTTACTTGTTTTGTAGGTTTTGATGAATTTAGAGAGTCAAAGGAGAAATATAAAGAAAATAAGTGAATTTTTAGCAAAATCTAGCAAACTAACTTGAGCACGACTGAGTAGCACAAAGAAACCTACCTTAGAGAGAAACCTCAAGGTATAACATGAGACTGAAGCCATGTCACCTAGAAGTTATCTTAGGGTTTTAGCACAAAACCTAAGCCACAAAGAAAACCCACCTTGGGAAGAAGTATCGTTATCGAATGTAACATTATTACAGTTATCAAGAATATAATTGTATTAAATATAAAAGTCTCACACTTTTAAGGAACTAGATATATTTATTCTAACTAAAACTTATGTCCGACTAAATTTTTTGATGTTATTTCGTTGCATCACCCTAGCCTTGCATTAGAATGGTAGTCACTTCCTCATCTACTCCCGTATAACACATGATCAAGGTCGTACTCAAATCAAAATTAATGGGGGGGGGGGGGGTGTTGGACAGTTTTGCAATTTGAAATTTAACTCAAGATTACAAAATTAAAACAATGATTAAAAACAGGACTAGTTCAATTACAATGTTTCTAATCCCAAATTAACAACAATTATTCACTCCTTTCACCTCTAATCAAACACAAATTAATCAACTAAGCGAAGATGAATTTAGTTTTCATAAATGCGAATTAAGGAAACACACTACCCACATTCAATCAATTTAATGCTACCACAGATTAAGCATTCGTGACTCTAATCAACTAAGCAAAGATTAAACACAATTTAGACAACTAAACGTGTACCTAATTGTAAGCTCAAATCAAATCAAATATTATGCAAGACAAGAACAATAGAATATCAATTAACCGTGTATAAATCTCATGGAACTATTGTAATTTTCCTAGTGTCAAACCAAAACAAAATTAAACTTCTGTTACAATTAAATTAGATGCAGCAAAACATAGTACATTAAATAAAAATGAAACTATTACAGTCAAAACAAAACTGCTACAGTAAATACAAAAATACAGAAAACAATAAACACATAAAACAGTAAATACAAAAAACAATAAATACAAAAATTAAACGAGAACATCAAAATAAAATTACAGCAACATAAAACAGTAAAAACTAATCTGGAACGTAAAACTGCGTAGAAAACAAAAATATAGAAAACAAAAATACAAAAAACAAAAATACAAAAAACAGAAAATACAGAAAACAGTAAAATAGAGTTACAGAACTTGCAGAATACAGAAACAAAATCAGAATTATTGAAGCATAATACAGAAAATGTAAATATAGAAAACAGAAAATAGTAAAACAGTAAAAGAGAAAAACAGAAAACAGAAACAGAATTGTAGAACCAGAATTGGATAGAATCTGAAGCAGAATACGGGAAATGAAAATATAGTAGTACAAAAACAGTAAAATGAAAACAGAAATAGAAAAAATGAATTTACGGCAAAACAAAAACAGAAACTGCAGCAATTAAGAACAGAAATTGCAGAATTAAAATCAAACCATGGAATTGAAATGAAATTGTAGATGAATTCAGTACAGAGAAGGGAGAAGAAAGTGAAAGCAAACTCTTAATTCAGTAGCAAGCTTGTTCCAACATGATGGGGGAGGAGGGGAAGAGCTCCCAAAAATGAAACCTAGGCTATAATACATTTTTTCACGTAAGACAAAGGAGAGCCCCTTCCAAATTTGAAATTTTGGTTTTAAAAACCCATATTCCCATTCTACCCTTCCCATTTTGGCCTAATTACAAATTTGTACCAAATTACATTGAAATGAAATTCAAATGCAAATTACATTGGCCTCTACTTCTCCTACAAAAACCATGGTCAATATACACCATGTCATTCACAAGATTAGTATATTAACACCTATAGCCAAATCGATCCATACACTAGGATCTTTTATCACTCTCACCACATAACTCACATCAACATGTACATTAATTAATTACAAACACAATCTCTCCACAAGATCCCTAGTCAAACTCATATCATGTTCATATTCATCAACTAATTCATCATGCTATATAAAATCATATCATACACATTTGGACCAAAGTCACTTTCATAGTTTAACTCATAACAGAGATTAAGTCAATGATGCAACTATACATACAAATCAGTAATACAATCACTCATAATTTAAGCCAAAATAGGTTATTAACAACCTAAAGGATTGGAATATTACGTGGAAAACTAATTAACTATAGACCAATAATTAAAGATCTGAACACTAAATCTAAATAACAATATATCTACAACCCATGGTAAAAATTTTAGTTCGATCCAACGATTAATGAAGCGAAAATCTTAATTTTACCGAGATGACTCAGGAACATAATTAATATGGTGTTGATTTACTTAAGAAATACAAAACTAATTTCTCTAAACACAAACAAGCAATTGAAAATCCAAGCATTCAAAGTGAATCAATATGTCTTAAGAACTACATATCCAAATTTCAGATTAATCTAATAGTTAACTATGTGGGAATTAATGTTTTACCGAGAGGACTCAAAAACAAAACTAAAGTGATGTTCAGTTCCCTAAGATATTTGAAACTAATCAATAATCAGAGCGGTCCAATTGAATCAATATATCTTAGGAACCATATATTAGATTTTCAAGTTAATCTAACAGTTAAATAGGTAGAAACTAAAGTTTTATCAAAACCATATATTACAATTATCGTGACTCTATTAATATCATATTAACACAAAAGAAGATATTAGATGTTGAAAGTTAATGGATTTTCTTATAACCTTAATCAATGTGAAAGAGAAATGTATCAAGCAATTTATATGAAATTTATCCTGTCATATGAGGGAGACGATGTAACTTTGTGTGAGTTAATAATTTTATAATAGAAATAAAATCTTTAAGTCTAATTCGATACAAGTCTTTTGAAAATAGTCAACCTTCAATAATAGTTAAATGATTTGATTATGGAATGATGTTAATTAAACTATTTAAGTAATATTTAAAATGTGTGATTTTGTATATAATTACTTATTGTGCTATAAAAAATGGATAATCCAGCTCGGCCCACCACGGGTTAGTGAGTTAAATAGGTTGATTCACTCGCTCACTTAATTATAATTTTAGTTTTCAAATCTAAAAATAAATAAATATTTTTTGTAATTCAAATCTAAATAAATTTTACTCTAAAATAATGTTAAACTCCAAAAACAATTCAAAATAAAAAAGTACCAAACAATCCATATGTATTCCAAAAGCAAAACATAAAAAGCAAACAAATAATTTTATAAAATTAATCATTTTTCTTTACTTATTCATTTATAATATTAGAGTCTTGAATAGAAAAATCCATAATATTTTTCTCTCTTAGAAACATAATTTTATAATTTTACTATTTTTTTAAATGTAACCGTTTATCTATATTTATACCTATATATATAAAGGGAATTTGGTTTTGATATCCACATTTATCTTCTGTTACATCCCAAAATATAGCCATAAACCATATTATAGTAGTCACAAAAATAATATGATAGAACAGTTAAATACCATTAATACAAAGTATTAATTTTACAGTCATTCAAAATAATCATAAAATTTAAACTTTATATACGATTAATCTATTACAAACTATATACAAGACTAATCTAAAATCCAACTACGTGGTAGCATCTTCGCCATCCAAAGCGTGCTCCAGAGGTATTTCATCTCCTTCTGCTCACTGTAACATCCCAAAAATACAGTGTAAAACCATATAATAGAATAATCACATACAATAATATTACAGCTCAATTCTTCAAAAGGGATTCAGTATGAATACGGCCGAACGACCTTACAAAATAACGGGGAGTTAAAACTGTACAAATACTAACAATACAGAACGAACGGTTTACAACACTTCCTATGCCAAACGGTCAAATCAACAGTAAACGAATGACCGAACGCTCCTATAAAAGAGTAGTCCAACAACTTGACCGAACGTCCTAAGGTTCGACCTTCACGTCCACCTCTTCCAATACTTCTTCCAACAACTCTTCTCCTTCTGCTCACATCCACACAGATGATCAATTCAACAGGACAAACGACCGAACGTACAAAACGGACATGACAGGAAATAAGGTAAGCTTATGTAATTCAATTCAAGTATCAACATATATTTCACACAAATCAATTAAACAGGATAAATAATTCATTCTTGCATGCAACGACCAACACTTAACCCTGACCGTCAGGACTGTACGAATTATGTGTAGCTACGACGTTTGTGCACCCGGGTGATGTAGTAACTGGGATACCCTCGACAGCTGCCACCCGAGGTTAATCCGTTCCGTCCATGTTAACCTTATGGACTAGGATCTCCTGCCATTCCCACACATGACTTACCATCCTCTACGTGAGGAACTAGTAACCACGGAATATCAGGGTAAACGCCAGCTAAGCTTTGTCCACATTCATACTTTACCATTCCAATATCAAATCATGAGATATTCCTCCCCGGAACACTCTTACATAACCAAACTCATTTCATCCATATCATATTCCATCATCTTTCATTATTAAAACATCAACTGAACCAATTTGAATAAAGATCCCGTAGGATACTAAATACCGAACGTTAGTTTTTAACCCAGAACAAGACTGAACACTTGGAGTGAGACCGAGATGGGTCCAACTCAAAACAGATCAAATCGAAAGAGTTACTATCGGGGTTGTGAAAGGGACCGAATACAATAATACTTCTCAGAGACTAATAGAATTGAACATTATTTACCAAGTGAGCCAATTTAATGAAATGACTCTTGAGAGTTCAAACCGAACACCGTAAAGCCTAGGCCGAGTACTAAGACTCTAGGCTGAAACCAATTGAGGCAGATACTGTAGGACATCAAATAATAGTACCTGGCGGAATCATATGAAGAAACCGAAAGCCAATAAATACCTAGCTTCTTAATGAGTTAAACATCAAGGAAACCGAATGCCAGTCGAAGACCGAGCATTATAGAGAGCGAACACTATTGAGTTTGGACGAACGCTCTTATTATTAAGATAGATTACGGAAATGAGAATGAGCGTCTGGTGTAAGACCGAGCACTACTTAGTACGAGCGCTTGGTGTAAGACCGAGCACTACTAAACTTATAGAAGAAAGACTTGATAAATATAATAAGATACCATTTAAATAGTGTTCAAGAACGAACGAAATATACAAATACATATAGATATACTTAAGTTTATAACCAAATACCAAGGAACGACTACCCTTGGCCGAACGCTCATGTACCATTATTACAAAATGAAGACGTTCGTCCTCAACTAGAATTCTCTCCAAATGAAAGAATCTAGTTTCAACCGAGTCCACGAGAAAACCAAACGGTCAATAACCTTCAGTGACGAACATCAATTTTCACATAGAAATATAGACTTAGATTCTTTATATTAATTCATTCCTCAACATCTATCTTCATAAAATCATACATCAATAACATAGTAAATATTCATACTTCATATTTCATCCAACAATCAAACAAACATGCCAGCATTCAAAAACAAGAATAAAAAATAATATTATATAAGCTTCCCTTACCTCTTAACGTGACCGAACGCTCACAGATGCAGAATATGGTTCACCACCAATTTCTTAGAAGACTACGATTGCGATTTACGAAACAAACCAAATGAAAGACCAGAAAGGCGTTCAAAAAGGGGTTAAGAAACTCATGCAATTGAAAACTGAGTTTGCATGTACAGAAAAACACACGGCTGAGGGAGGGATGAACTTACCAGCTCGGAATCAAAAACTGATCAGTTCAAACGAACGCCCTTGACGCCGGGAGAATAGAAATGGTGCCTAAGTGGTGATCAGAGGAAGAAAAGAGTAAGATTTCTTAGAGATGAAAAAATCTAGAGAGAAGGAGGAGAAAATGAAAGTTCAGAACTTTAGGGAAGAAGGGTTGCATGCAGAAAGTGGCACAGTGTTTGAAATTTAGCCTTAAATACTGCCATCACTAAAACGAACGGCCACTTTCATGCAGCCACTTGTTTTCCACTATCTAAAACTCTGATTCTCTCCCCTTGACACTTGGCTTCCACTCCAATGGGGTTTTCAGGGTTTTTAAATGGGTTCTGACACTCACATCCACAGGATGACCATTGCAAAAGAAAACACCTTACACATACAAAACAAAATCACAAATAGAAGGGTAAGCTAGATATAAAAGAATTTATACAATTACACAACATAATATTTTTAAGATTAAATAAGCAAGATAAACCAGTTCAAACATCCTAACATGTTATAACCTAGACTTGACTGTCCGGACTTAGAATGATTGTCGAGCTATGACGGGTTATGCACTTGCGGTGGCCTCTACTGCTTTGCAAAGCTATTGCCAATGAGTTTCACCCTACCACACTCACGAGGTTAGTATGTATCACGCCTTGGAGCATACTAGAAGCCTCCAAGACTAAAACCTCCTGCTACTCCTCATGACATGGATCAATCCTCTCTATATGAGAATGAAAGTCCATTGAAGTTTCAAGATAAACCCCAAGATTGAGCTCGTGCATTCATTCTAAACAAAACTTGAACCTCACCAAGAGAGTCTACATTGATACTTACATTCATCACTTTGATTCACACACTTTTACTTGGAACATGACTCATAATCATACTAAATCATATACCATATTTCACACATCAGACAAGCTTTACAATGTATTACAATTCATTCAGGTTCAGTGAATACAAGAAAGAAAAAAGTGAACTAAAACCTGGACCATTCGCACACCACACACATTCGCAGAGCGAATCCAGAGGTTTCTCGCACAGCAACCCAACTCATTGTGTGAATCCTCAGACAGAGACTCACCCCTCATAACCATTCACATAGTGATTAAATTCGCTATGCGAATAAACTCTTAATTGTATCAGACCCTGACCCCTCGCATAGCGCCCCAATTCGCTATGTGTGAGCCCCAAATAGTGGATCAAACTCCCTAAACATTTGCAGAGCACACCTATTCGCTATTAGAATAAAAAAAATTGTAGTAGTCCCAAACCCCAACTAGGCGCATAGCGCCCTGATTCGCCATGCGGATCGTCAGACAGAGAGCAAACCTCTCAAACCATTCGCACAGCGCGTCTATTCACTATGTGAATGCCCTGGTAGAGAACATCTCGCCATGGTGACTCCCTGTATGAATCCATGCGCTTAGCGGGTCTACATAATCTGCAACACCAAATTCTGTAGAATTATGCAACTCAACACCCTTTACCAATTCTAACTACTTTTCCCAACTTCTAATCATCCTAATTCATGTTATACACCTAATTAAATTTTACTAATTGATTTTAAACCTTCCTACCATCAGTCTAAGGCATTTTATACACAATTTCTACTCCAAATCCCATTCTACCACTTTTGGCACTACTTTCAGCCTCTTAAGGACTCAAGCAAGTCCTAATTGACCTATCTAACCTATTCTAACTTACTAATACAGCCTACAACTCCTAATTCACAATTTCACTACCCCACTTCCTTAAAACTTACCTAAAACTAGTATACTTCATTCAAATTTCTCATAAGTCAATCTCATAACAAATTTTAACATTTCATCTAGTCTATAACATCATAATCATCATCTAAATCGGTTCATATTCATAGTTTCTTCATACACACTTACAATAGCCACAATAAGCACATTCATTCTAAAATCAAAGTCAACAATTCAACTCATTATAAAAAACTAACACACTCTTCACACATGCACAATATAGTTTCTTCACACACACTTACAACAACCACAATATGCACATTCATTCTAAAATCAAAGTCAACAATTCAGTTCATTATATATAACTAACATGCTCTTCACACATGCACAATATAGTTAAATAAACAGAGATAAAATTCAGCTTCCCTTACCTCAGAGAAATACTACCTAACTCTAGAAAACCCCAACTTGAAACTTGTGCCTCAGGAAACTCTACAGAAACCTACAACTCACCGATTGGTGATAAGAAATCAACTTTAGGACCTAAATTGAGGAAGAAATTGAAGAGAAAACAACCAGATACATGCAAACAGGAATTGTTGCATGATCACGGTCTAAGAACGTACGAAAAAAGAGAAGAAACAACTTACCGGCTCAAAATAGGAAATTGATCGGTAGAGATGGTAGCCCTCGACGCCAGGATCGTCTAGGTACTCCCTGATCGTCGAACAGATACCCCGAGAGTGAGAAAAAGTAGAGAGAAGTGAGAAAAAGAGAAGATAACAGTGTTTTAGAGATATAGAAATATTTTAGATAATGAACCGAGCTTTAGAAAGTTTTATTTATATTATAATGTTATTTTGTAATAAAATACTCGGTCTCATTATTTTAATACACCTATTTACTCTAATACTTCATTTTCTAGGTTCTTACATCTTCCAATTTTAAAATTTAAATAAAAATTATTTTAAATTTAAATAATCATTTTATCAATTTTAACAGTTTATTTAAATTTAATTATTTTGTAAACTTAATTATTTTTTATTTAAAGAATTACCCATAAAATAAATAAAAGCAATTTATAATAAAATAATTAAAAGAGTTATATTTAATTTTATAATTATAAAAAGTTGGAAAATACAAGTTACAGTATAAGAACCTCGTGACCCAAACATAGCTAATAATGATGGATTAATTAATTATTTAATGTTTAACTTTCACATAATTTTTTAATATGAATTCTTCGTATGATTAATAATGTATTTACTCAATTGTAATATACAATTAAGTTCAATAATAAATTATTTCATCTATCAATTCATAAATATAATATACATTTATTAAATGATTGATCTTTTTCTATAAACTCCTTTTTTATTCTGTTTAACAGAAAGTTTTTACATAAATTCTATACACGTTTTAAAATAATTTTATAAATATATAGTGATATATTTTAAAGAGTACACATAAGCCCTGAAGGCGAGAGCAGAGAAGCTCATATGGGCAAAATAATGTCAAGAAGAATCAGCACTCTGAGCTTTATCTTTGGAATTCTGTGTATCGCTTTGTTTCCGGCTTCAGGTAATAAACTTAGGCTGCATAATAGAAACCATTAAGTTGTGATTTTTGGGTTTATTAAAAGTAAATATATATAAGATTTGCATGCAATTTGTAATGACATTCGGTTGTTTTCAGAATCGCTGAAAGTAATGTGTGAGGATAAGATATATTGTCCAATTGAAGAAGCCTGTTACGAGCACTGTTACAATAAAGGGTATAAATATTATGGTGGCTTTTGCCGCCAAGATCTATGTTGCTGTGTAGATGGCGAAGGTCCTCCTTAGATACTTTCACAATCACTCTGTCATAACAGTTTTCATATATAAAAGCTGGAAACATGAATCAAGTGTTTCAATTTAAAGTCATATTGTTTTATTATTTTAGTGACTAATGAATATCAAAAATTGATAAAAGATTTGTGAAATAAACTAAATTTCAATTTTCTTTGCATGATTATATCGCATAGTTATCAATAAAAATGGAGTTAGACTGGTCCGTGTTACTAAGACACATACTAAAAATATTGATATGTCCCGCTTATGGATGGGTTCACAGATTAACTAAATCTACTATTTTTTAATTATTTTTTTTAAATTAAATATATAAAAAAGATATTATTATATAAGTATTTTTTAAGATTTTAATTAATTAATATCAATAATTAAATACAATAATTATTATACTTTCCTGTTAAATTATTTTATTATAATTAATAATTGAAATTGAATTAGTATGTATTAATGATTTAAATGGTAATATTAGTATTTGGGATAACAAATGTTAGTCCACCAATTTAACAAAAAAAGTGGAACATGACAATGTTTTTAACTCGGAAGTTGGAATCAATATGATATGATCCACCGATAGCCTAGTATCGTGAGTTGGTTAAGTTAGTCTTACACTCCAACTTCATTAAAAATAATTGAATTCAGTGTCATGATACTTCATATTAATACAACCTCAAAGTCCAACCAAGGTTTGATACAATTCAGACAATGTTTTCAGTCACAATTTTCAATGGCGAGAACATTCCGGACAGGTGGATACATGTAATAAGTTGTACATTCAACACATAACTCTTATCACTTTACGTTGTTTTTGAATGTTGAGCATTTAATGGTTGTTCAGAACAATAGAGTGCTTTTTATGTTTTCTACCATTGAGGTAGCATTTATCAATTAAGTTTTTTCTAAGATACCAAGCGTTGAGTTGGAACTTCATCGTCGGACGAAGTAAAGATTTTAGCTTATGGTATCGTCTAGGTTGATGTAAATGCTTTTTGGGATTAAGCTTTTTAGAGCTTGAGCGTTTAGTATGTTTCTTCTTTTATAAGTTTTCAATCTTTGTATAGGCTTTTAGAAGGTTTGGTCAAAGACATTATCTCGACACCTTTTTTCTCTTGAGAGTTTAACTGAATATCCTTGGGTATAGTATAGCTTACACGTTTAGCATGACTCTCTTTCGACGCCTTGACTTGTGAGTCGTTTAGCATTGTGGAAGCTTTTATCCTACTTGTTTTCCTAAGGCTTTTCTATGTTGATGGATAATTTGAGAAACTTGTTTCTAGCATTTGTGTTTCTACCTGTTCTATATTTCTAGTGATGTATCCTAGATGGACTGAATTGTGGTTTCTTGTGGATTAGACTTTTATCTTAGAAATTCGTCTATAGACTTTTCTTCCTGGTTAAATATTAGTGACCTAAATATGTTGGACTTATTGTGTATAGATACTTGTTCTATCAGACTTAGGGTTTTTAACCTAGCATTTGATGTTTTGACCGTTTGCCTTCTCTGAGCATATCTAAGACTGTTTCATTTCATGTTGTTTATTTAAACTTCAAAAACTAAGGGTACTATAGACGAGATTTTCTTGTCCCAACACAATTGAGTCCGCAACTCTAAGTCCGGATATAAAACTCTTCAACCATACACCATATGAAGTAGCCTTAAAACAAGAAACGAACTCAGCCTACATAGTAGAAGTAGTAGTCAAGGTTTGTTTTTTGCTACTCCAAGATATAACTCCATAAGCTAGAATGAAAACATAGCTGATGTAGATTTTCTAGTATCAACACATCCAACAAAGTCTAAATCAGAGTAGCCTATCATTCCAAATTATCAATTCGTCTATACATGAGCATGAAATATTTTGTTCCTTGCAGATATCTCATTACTTTATTTGCATCTTTCCAATGGTCAACACTCGGATTACTCTAATATCTTTCTAAAACTCCAATTACAAATGCAATGTTAGGTCTAGTACAAACTTGAGCATACATAAGACTTTCGACAGTTGAAACATATGGAATATTTTTCATGAGTTCCCGCTCAAGATCATTTTTCGGGCATTAACTTAATTCAAAATTGTCACCCTTTACAATGGGAGCTACACTTGGTGAACAATCTTTCATGTTAAACCTCTCTAAAACTTTATTGATATAGGTCTCTTGGGACAAACCCAAAATACCTCGAGATCCTTCCCTATGGATCTTAATGCCTATGACATAAGATGTCACACCTATATATTTCATATCAAAGTTTTTCAGAGAAATTGTTTCACCTCATATAAAATATCCTTGTCGTTGGTTGCAAGTAAAATATCATCGATATATAAAACAAGAAAACAATTTTTTTCTCCCACTAACCTTTTGGTATATACATTGATCCATGATGTTTTCTTCAAAACCAAAAGAAGAGATAACTTCATGAAATTTTAAATACCATTACCGTGAAGCTTGTTTTAATTCATAGATGCACTTATTAAGCTTACATACTAAGTGCTCACTATTTCTAGAGAAAAATCCTTCAGGTTGTTTCATGTAAACCTCTTCCTCTAGATCATCTTTAAGGAATGTTGTTTTCACATTCATTTGATGTAACTCAAAGTCAAAATGAGCTACCAATGATTATTTGTAAAGAATCCTTCTTATTTGTTCGACTGGTTGTTCGAGATTTACTTGTTCCTCCTCATTAACAACTTGATCTATATTATCATTTTGAGCAATTTGTGGAACTTCAACTACTTGTTGTCTAATATGCTTTTGAACTCAAGGGGCATGTATAACTACCAATCTATCATTTGATTGAGAGGTTTGAGCTTCATAGTGATCCTTTTTCAAGATCAACATCTTGAATTAAATCACTCTCACTAATCAAGTCATTTTCAAGAAACTTTGCATTTCTTGATTCTACAATCCTAGTGTTATGAGTTGGACAATAGTTACTAGGTTTCCGACCTTGAAATAACTCAAAGGGTGTTTTTGAAACAACCTTAATGGGTCCTGGTTTACTATATACACAGTCGTCTTAAGTGCTTTAGTCCATAAGAACTAAGGAAGTTTTGCATTACTCCCCATACTTCTAACTATTTCCATTAAGGTTCGATTTCTTCTTTATGCCACACCATTTTTATCTAGAGAGCCAGGCATGGTGTATTAGGAAATAATCGCATGTTCTTGAAGAAATATAACAAATGGACCAGGTGCTTGTCCATTCTCCATGTATCTATCATAGGACTCTCCACCTCTATCTGATCTCATAATCTTAATTTTCTTTTTACATTGTAACTCTACTTCGACCTTAAAAACTGTAAAGGCATCTAAGGCTTCATCCTTAGAATGAAGTAAGTAAAGATACATGTATCTTGGGTAATCATCTATAAAGGTGATGAAGTGTTTTAGACTACTTGCATCCATATTCGAACAACAAATATTTGTATGAATAATTTGTAGTAAACCTGAACTTTTCTTAGCACCTCTTTTGAACTTCTTAGTTTGCTTTTCCTTAATGCAATCCACAAAAGTTCCAAAATTAGATAAATTTAAAGTACCAAGTACTCTGTCATTTATTAATCGTTTAATTCTCTCCATGGAGATATGTCCTAATCTTCGGTGCCATAATACAGAATAATCCTCAATCATAACAAATTGTTTTAATCCAGTAGAAACATGCATAGCGTTGTTTTGTAATTTAATACAGTAAAGATCGTTGCATAATTCAGGAAAGCCAATAACTTTGGATTTATTCAATAAAGTAAAACTAGAATCCATAAAATTAAAAGAAAACCCAAAGGTTCAAGTTGTGAAATAGAAATCAAGTTCTTGCTAAAACTAGGAACAAAAAAAGTCTTTCCTAAACATAAAAAGTCTTTTCTAAACATAAAATAAAACCACAACTTAAAACTAAATTGCATGTCCCAATGGCTTCTACACGTGAACTCATCTTGCTTCTTAAATAAATGCATTGCTCAATTCCCATCGGTTTCCTTAGGTTTTCCATACCCTGCAAAGTATTAGAAACATGGATTGCATATCTAGAATCAATCCACCATGTGTTATGATTAAAACTAGTCATATTAGATTCATAACAAACAAAAGTAGACAAATTACCTTTCTTTTCAAGCCAATACTTAAACTTTGGACATTCCTTCTTCATGTGTTCCTTCTTTATACAAAAGAAATACTTGGACTCCTTCTTAATAAATGGTTGAGCATGAATCTTTACCTTCTTATTAGCTTGGTTCTTCTTATTCTTAAAATAAGTGGCCAAGTTCACATTCTCTCCTTCTATCAATAGCCTTTCTTCTTCTTGAACACACATGATTAATAATTCATTAATGGACCACTTATCCTTATGTATGTTGTAAGATATTTTAAAGGGGCATAATGGTGAGGCAAAGTGCACAAAAATATAGTGTTTTAGGAAAGAATCAGACATGGTAACTTCCAAAGCTTTTAGTTGAGCCACAATGTCCCTTATGTGCATGATATGATCATGCACTCCTTAATTCTAGTGAGCTTTAAGGATGAAAACTACATTATAAAGGTGCTTGCAAGAGATTTATCAGATGTGGTAAATTTTTCATCAATAGCCTTTAGTAAATCCTTGACATTCTCATATTGGTCAACTGAATCCCGAATCCCAGTAGAAATGTTGGTCTTTATGAATGTTACGGAGAGCCGATTGACCTCTCCCATTTTTCATAGCATCTAGAGTGTTTTGGTCTCAATAATACCTGATGGTTCTAGTTTCCTAATAGCATAGTCAATGTCCATCCAGCCTAAATGAAGAAGAACTCTTTCCTTCCAAACCTTATAATTATCACCTTTCAACTTGGGAATACACACTTGATATCAGAAATATTCACAAATTGAGAAACTGCAAATTCAAAAATCATGTTCATTATCATAATTTGAAAAGAAAATAAATGTCATGTTTTACCAATGAAAACATATCTTTATCAATGAATCTATTAACATAAAACTTGTCTATGGTTTAATTCTTACTCAATTAGACTGATGTAACCTTATGATAAAACTATTAAATTATGTCACATTTCCTAATTCCGGTGAAAAGATTAAGAATTATAATAAATATTTTATCCTAATTAATCATAGAAATGTAAGAAAATTCCTATAAATATATTTCATCACATTACATATAATTAATTACAATTAATATTTTATTAATGTAACTTTTATAATATAATTTTAATTATTCAAAGATGTTGTGGATATGTCTAATTGTTAAAGATTATATTTATCACTAAATATTAATATTCTCTACTAAAGGTCCTATATTTATAGTAACACAATAAATAAATAAATATAAAAATCAAATGATAGTAATATTCAAATTTATTATACTAACATTAAATATTAATTTAATTTAATTGCATGTAATCCAAATAAAAAAAAGAGAAAAATATGTCTATCAATAAATATATACATATACATATATGTATACATATACATGTATATGTATACATATACATGTATATGTATACATACATATATGTATATGTATACATACATATATGTATATGTATACATGTATATACATGTGTATATATATATATATATATATATATGTGTGTGTATGTATATATATACATATATATATATATACATATATGTGTGTATATATATATATATATATATATATATGTATATATATACATACACACACACACACATATATATATATATATATATGGGTTTGCTAATTTACGTATGTCTATTTTTTAGTTGGTACATTTTAGTAATGTGTATTGAATTTTAGTAGACAAAAATATCCTAATGTATTATGGATTCTAAGTTTTAAGGTTAAGGGTATTTTAATAATTTTCATTCTCAAAACATAAAAAAACTTCAAATTCTTACTTGTCTCCTTCATTAGTGTAACCTTTATAATATAATTTTAATTATTCAAAGATGTTGTGGATATGTCTAATTGTCAAAGATTATATTTATCACTAAATATTAATATTCTCTAAAGATCCTATATTTAAAGTAACACAATAAATAAATAAATATAAAAATCAAATGATAATAATATTCAAATTTATTATACTAACATTAAATATTAATTTAATTGAATTACATATATTCCAAACAAAAACAAGAAAAAATATGTCTATCAATAAATAAATAAATATATATAAATATATATATAATATAATATAATGTATACATGTATATTCATGTATACATGAATATACATGTATACATTATATTATATTATATTATATTATATTATATATATATATATATATATATATATATATATATATATATATATATATATATATATTTATAATTTTTATTCTCAAAACTAAAAAAAAAACTCCAAATCCTTACTTGTCTCTCTCATTCCTCTTAACCCTTTCTCTTTCATCTGTCTCACTTCAACATTTTCTCTGTCATCCTTACGCTAGTCTCAATTGAAAAAATCAGAAATATTTGCTTAACCTTAATCTACTTTCCTCACTTATCCAATTTGTTTCTTTTTCATTTCCATATTTTTACTTACCTACACACAACAACTCGCGACACCGCAATTTGTTGTTCTTCTCTGTTCGTTCATTTGTTTTCCAGTTTAATAACAAAATAATTGATTATGTTGATGTTGATTTTTGATTAGAGAGTTGTGTTATATATTTTTCCTTCTAATTATTATTAAATTTGTAAAAAATTAAAGTCTACATCAGTTAGCAAACCCTGTGTGTGTATATATAACATTTTATATATAGCATTTTATATATGTCCATAAAAGGAGAAGCAAACGTCAGTTAAGAATCAGAAGCAATTTAACCAAAATGCATATGCATGGAAAGAAGAAAAATAAAACTTAAACACGATTCTTATAACTGAAACACATTTAAGGGCATGTAAATCATTCTCTTCTCTTAAGAGGCTCAAAATGCAATACCAAAACATAATGTGTTTCAGTCATTTTCTACCTTCAATTGGGTTCTAAAGGAAAGCGTTTACGAAACGCATATCCTAAACAAACACCTTATGGTTTTAGCATAAAAACATGAAAAGGCATCAGAAACTTCAAACAAATATTTTCTTCTTTTTACCCAGTTTCAAAACAATTATCAAAATTATAAACACAATATATATAAAGGGTGAACAAGACAAGGTAGAGAACAAACCCTGCTATGATACCAAATCAAAGATTTAAACTATAGATTCAATTAATATAAAAATGTCAAACAAAAATATATGAACACATTCACATTCAAATTATATAAAATGCAGAAACATAAAGACCAACCTCCAACCATTGTTGTCACTGTTTTCTCAACTTATGGTTTTTGAATCTTTTTTTCAACACGATGCTGATGTATATGCATATTTTTGCATAATTTCGTTCTACAGATTATGCAGACTCCCTGTGTGAATGGATTCACACAGGATTCACACAACGAGTCACCCTGGCGAGATGCTCTCTACTAGGGCATTCGCACAGCGAATAGACGCGCTGTGCGAATGGTTTGAGAGGGTTGCTCTCTGTTTAATGATCTGCATGGCGAATCAGGGCTCTATGCGATTGGGTGGGGTATGGGACTAATGCCAATTTTATTCGAATAGCGAATAGGTGCGCTCTGCGAGTTTTTAGGGACTTTGAGCCACTGCCTGGGCTCTCGCATAACGATTTGGGGCGTTATGCAAGAGGTTTGGGGTCTGATACAATTAAGGATTTATTCGTATAGCGAGTTTAATCGTCGTGTGAATGGTCATGAGGGGTGGGTCTCTGCTTGAGGATTCGCATAGCGAGTTGGGTCGCTGTGCGAGAAACCTATAGATTCGCTCTACGAATGTATGCGTTGTGCGAATGGTCCAGGATTAGTTCACTCTTTTCCTTTATTCTTAAGTTGATTTAAATGAATTGTTGAGTACGATATGAAGCATGTTTAAGTTTGTATTGCATTACATAATTGGTTATTATCACGAGTTATGTTATAAAGTGAAAGTATGTGATTTCAAAGTATGGTTAATGGACGTAATTCCATGATCCTCACGGAGAGATTACATGGTGGTGCCCTATGTTGTGATCCAAAGGGAATTCTCTTGTTGAGATTCAAGTATATTTAGAATGAATGAAAGAACAGTCTTGGGGGTTATCCTGAAACTCCAATAGTCTTTCATTCTCAAGTAGAGAGGATTGATCCATGTCGTGAGGAGTAGCAGGAAGTCTTAGTCTTGGGGGCTTCTAGTATGCTCCAAGGCATGGTACAAACTAACCTTGTGAGTGTGGTAGGGTGAAACCCATTGACAATGGCTTTGCAAAGCAGTAGAAGCCACCACGAGTGCACGACCCGTCATAGCTCGGCAATCCTTCTAAGTCTGGACAGTCAAAGTCAATGTAGTGCCATGTATGAAGAGTTTATATGATGTGAATAAATATGTATGATTATATGAAACTTAGTAAATGATTATATGATTAATCTTGTTTAAACTAGCTTACCCTGTTGTGTGTTTGTGTTTTGTATATATTGGTATTCTTTCTGCTGCAATGATCATCCTATGGGTGTGAGCAAAGGGAGATAGGGTGTCTTTGGAGGAGACGTTGGATGAAGATGACGCGTCACCTTAGACTAGTTGTTTTTAGTATTGTATAAAGTTTTGCAGTAGTTTGTCAGTATATAAAATTTTAAATTCTATGATTATTTTGGGATAACTGGAAAAGTTTATACTTTATATTATAATTAGATGATTGTTCTAGATTATTATATATGTGATGATTCTATATTATATAGTTTTACACTATATTTTTGGGATGTTACATTTATGATACTTGGAGATCTAAAAAAATTAAATTGGTAAAATTATTGAGAAGTAATAAAATTTATTTTAGTAAAATAAAAGTTGAAACAAATATTAAGGAGTAAAGAGAACAAAAATGATGAGTTTTTCTATATTACATATTAAATAAAGAGTTAATGCGATATTAGATACTTATAAATTTAAAGTCAAACATTTTCCTTCATGTAAAAAAATTAACAATAAATAAAAATATTTAAAAAATAATATAATTTGAATGTTTCGAGATATCGTATTATGTTCTGATTTTGATACAAAAATCTGTGTATTGATTGAATATGAATATAATATAAAATCTTTTCTTGAATATGTTATCTTATATTATCTTATATAATATAAGATAACATTCTCTTAAAAAACATAATACATCTGTGTAGTTATACACAAAATCACACATTTTAAATATTACTTAAATAATTTAATTAACATCATTCTATAATTAAATCATTTAACTATTATTGAAAGTTGACTAATTTCAAAAGACGAATTAGATTTAAAGATTTTATTTCTATTATAAAACCATTAACTCACATAAAATTACATTATATTAAAGTCCCTTGTCACATAAATTTTATATAAATTTCTTTATACATTTTTCTTTCACATTAATTAAGGTTATAGCATCTAATATTAAAAATAAATAAAAATATTTAAAAAATGATATAATTTGAATGTTTGGAGATATTGTCCAAATATGTTCTGATTTTGATAAAAAATAATCTGTGTATTGATTGAATATGAATATAATATAAAATCTGTGTATTGATTGAATATGAATATAATATAAAATCTTTGTAGTGATTGAATATGAATATAAATATAGATAATGTTTGAAATTGAATGTATAGGAATAGAAATGAGTATGTGCACATATCTCGTCTTCATACTCTTTTTAATACTTGTTTTTATCTCATCTAAACTTACAAAAATACTTTTAATTTATTACTCAAGTCCAAAAACTTGTATTAATTTTTCTAATTTAAAAGACATACATTTAATAATTTTTACAATTATTTCATCTCTATCTAATTATTATTTGATATTTTTATTTAACTCTTATATAATTATTGTAAAGACTTGGATTTGAGTCAGCAAAAAGGGGATGACAAGTGGCAAAAGATGAGAGGTTGAGTACTTTAAAATAAAATTACATTAGTTTTGAAACATTGATTTTTAACTCATTTCTCTTGTCTGAGAAACCATTCCTCTTCCTGCAAGCTCTCTCCTCCTCCTATATCTTCTCCCTTTTCCATTCTTCACACTGAACCATTAAATTCTCGATTAGGTGCTGCCCCAACGATCACAAAGTAGCGGGTGTTGCTCTTAGTCGATCAATTTTCTCTAATCTGAACCGGTAAGAAAACCCCTTTCTCATGTGCCCTAGGGTTGTAAGCATGTGATTGAACTTGTTGCATGCAACCCATTTCGTTTTCTTCCATAATCTAGCTTCTATGTGGTGCTAAGATTCGTTTTCTATCATCAATTGATGATTTATAGGTGATTCTAACATTTTGAAAGTGCAAGCAAGTGGTCTAGGGTTCCTACTTGAGCTTGGTTGTCTACACTTAAGGTAAGGGGAGCTAGTTCTTCTTTTTCGATTTAGTTGTATGACGTGAATGCATGATGATTTTCAAATTGGTATGTTGTTGGAAGCATAATTTTGATTTTGCTAACTTGAAATGCATGTATGGAAGTGTGAGTGTTATGTGAATTTGGTGATTGATGGATATGAACTGTTTGGGATGATTTTGAGTGATGAATTATGTATGTTGGAACTGCTTTGGTGTGGAAAATTTGTTGTGGTGTTGATAGGAAGGAAAATCAAGTGTCTTAGGGTCACTTTTTGGTCATTTTAGAGGAAGTGAGGTAGTGATTTTGAGCAAATGAGGTTGGTCATATTTTTGGACTGTGGGGACAGTTTCACCCACTGTATTGTGACTTGTTTGAGTCACTAAATTGGTCAAGATAGGTGCAAAGTGGTAAGATTGGGTTTTGGGTCCCTAAGTTGTTGAAGTTAGTGTTTTGGGGCTGAGAGTGAACTTTAATCACTTAAAAATGGTAGTGGAAATGTTTAGAATCATTTGGATAAGTTTAATTAAGCCTAAAACGAGAATTAAGAGTCTAAGAAGTTGAGAAAAGTGGTTAGAAATGGTCAAGGAGATTCTGATACAGTCTGCAGGATTCTGAGAATTCTGCAGAATTAAATTCTGCAGAATGCGCAAACTGAGCGTTCGTCCATGTCGGAGTTGAACGCTCGGTCATGCCATGTGCTGAGTAGCGTTCGGTCATAATCATGCTTTGGTTTAGGCAATTAGCGTTCGTCCTTGTCTGGAGAGCGTTCGGTTTTAGGGGAGGATATTAATGGCGTTCGGTCATTGGTTTAAGTAACGATCGCTCAAGTTATGGTTTAGGAACTTGGTTAGTAGCGTTCGTTCATTCGCTGGTTTAGTAGCGTTCGGTCAGTTGAAGGTTTAGTAGCGTTCGGTCAGTTGAAGGTTTAATTAGCGTTCGGTCAGGGGTTGAATTAGTAGCGAGCGTCCATAGGTAGCGCGAGCGTCCATATTGGTGACGTTCGGCCTAGTGTTTGATCTCACAGCGTTCGTTCATGGAACGCTTGCATTAACAGCGCTCGTCCCAATAGTGCTCGACTAAGAGTAACAGCGTTCGTTCAAATAGTGTCCGTCCAATGGGTTAGGACGTTCGTCCAAACAGTGTCCATCCAAGGGCTTTTGGCGCTCGTCCATATAGTGTTCGTCCAGTGGTGATATTTTCTGTTATGTTTTCTCTTATTCCAGTAAGTGATGCTATTTAAATATTTCGGTTACAATTTATGAATGCATCTTCATGTGATTCAGATTGGTTGAAAGTGTATGGTTATAAGTGGTTTGTGATGTACATTGTTGATCCAAAAGGAATATCATGACATTTAAAATGGTCGGATTTAATCGGAAATTTAGATCCCTCGGTGGGATCAGTTAGTGTATTGAATGAATGTAAGAGGCTTCCATATGGGGGGTTATCCCTAACACTCCAACGGTTTTTCATTCTCACTTAGAGAGGATTGACGCGTGTGGTGGGAGTAGTGGGAGGTCCTAGGGTAGACGCTATCACTGGAGGTCTATTCCGCGGTAACGGATTAGCCTTGTGTATGGTCGGGTGGAACCCCTCGGCAATGGCTTTGCAAAGCAGTAGAGGCCATCACAAGTGCACAACCCGCCCCAGCTCTACATATATTCTATGTCCGGACGTGTCTAGAGTCTTAACATGATAGGATGCTTGTCTTGATGAGTTTTATGAAATAAATGCTTATGTTTATGATGACTTATGTGTATGGATATTCTGGTAAATGCTAGATTGGTTGAAAATGAATTGTATGATTGTTTGAGACCTAGCTCACCCTTGCATTTGTATGTGTTGCATGTGTTTGCTTTCCCCCTTGCGATGATCATCCAATCCTTTGGATGTGAGCAGTAGGTGATGATGTACCTTTGGAGCAAGCTTTGGAAGTTGAGGAAGACCCTGCACCTAGTGCTTAGGATTTCTACCAGCTCTTATGTTAAATAGCTTTTCATTTTGAAAGACTTCTAGACTTCATTTTATCATGATCCGTCATTTCGGGAAACTTTTTAGGTCCCTTTAAAATTTCATTAGTCTTGTATTTTGGAGAATTATGAACTTGTACTTAAGTTTTAAAGTTTTCCAGCCAGACTTGGATAACTGTACTCCTTATTTCCATCTATTGTGTACCCTTAACTGCTTTCTATTATTATAATCGATGCATTCTACGTATATACTTTGCTATATATTTTGGGATGTCACAATTATAATTTAGTTTTTGATATTTGATTATAAATAAAAGAATATGTATGTGACATCCCTTTAAATTTTAATTCTATTATAATTTCAGAGGTACTTAATTTCTACTAAATCTTAACAAGATAGAGATATAAAATCTTAACAAGATAGAGATATAAATTTATATATATTCAACTTTTTACCTTTAACCTTATATATCTAGATCTTCTTATTCTTTAGAGAAATAGAAATAATTTTAACATACATAATAGGAGTGATGTAAAAAGTGGGGACATTCAGCCATAAGGATTCAAAGACCAGTTGCTAAAAATGCCCATAATTATCCATAATGTGTTGCAACTAGTTTGACGCCACCATTTCAAGGAATATTTTCAAACTTGTTTTTTATAAACAAACACTTGAATAGGAGAATGAGACCAAATATTAAATAATATCATGTCATATCAAAATTATAATATCTAAATATAATTTTAAATTAACATATTTCATTTATTTTACATTAAAAACATTTAAATTAATTTTATAATGATTAGACCAAATAAATAAGTTTTACCATAAACAACATAAAAAATAAAAAATAAAAAATAAATATATGTTATATAAAAAAATTATATTATTAATTTTTAGGCATTATAATATATATCTTTTTAATACTGCATACATAATATTATGTTTTATTTTACTATCTTTTGATTTTATATAAAAATTGTTTAATTAATATTTAAAATAATAAAATTGTATAGAATATACATATATATATATATGTTTAATCATTCCTTTTTTCGCGTGGAATCTCAATTTAGTCCCTTTGTTTTTAGAAATCTCAATTGGATCCCAATTTTATGAAAATTACAACAATTGGATCCTTTCCGTTAAATTGTCTCCAACAACGTTAGTGTGTGTTTGACGTGGCACGTTGTAGTCAGTTTCTTAACTGACGTGGCTGACTGAAGTAGGACAGTTGAAGCACGTGGATAATTCAATTTTTTAAATAAAAAGAAAATGGAAGTAATAAAGCAAAATTGGGATCATTTTGGGGATTTAGGGTTTAATCCAAGTTGACCTTGACAGATGCAATTTGCAATGCAATCTGTAATCGAAGTATAAACCAGTGTTCTATTATGATTCTAAACACAAAATGTCAATCAAGAACGTAGATTACATATAGTAACAGCAAAAATGTACACACACAAATTCAAAGAGAAGAGTACAATATTACAGAAGCTATAAGCTACGGTGGTCTGTATAACAAAGGACATAGTTTGAAATTAAGTAGAAGAGATTGTGATGGCTTTGGTCTTAAACCTATATCTTGGTGCTCGGGGGATGACTTGGCTGGGTCCCATGTGAAACTGACCGGGAGAATTGGTAAGCAGTGGACCGTCGTCGTAGATATGGCCAAGGAGAGAGGAGCAGGTGTTGCACTTGATCTTGGTTCTCTTCCTCTGAATTCCCCAGTAGTTGACGGTTTCGAAGAAGGGGTGAATCTTGTCCTCCATCTCGAACTTGAACTTGGCTTCATCTACGGTGGAGAAAGAGATGGAGTCTTTGTTTCCGGCCTCAAAGTAGAAGTCCGGGGAAGGCGTAGGCGGAGTTGAGATTGAGGTTGGAGCTGCACGCCGTGCAGGTGTACTCAGAGGCCATGATCGGCAATGGTGTGAGGAGAGGGTGTTGAATGTGCCAAAAGTAGAAATACAAGGTGCTTGCGAAAAGTCCAAAGCGTGTAGTTGTGGAAAAACTACAAACTTGGATTGAACCCTAAATCCCCAAAATGATACCCCAATTTCTGAACTGGATTGAACTTTGGACGAACCCTAGAAAAACTCAGAAGAATCTCAATCCCTAATTCGATAAAATAACATTCTCAATCCCAATTTTGTTTTAAAACTTTCATTTTCTTTTTACTTAAAAAATTGAATTATCCACGTGCTTCAGCTGCCCTACTTCAGTCAGCCACGTCAGTTAAGAAACTGACTACAGCGTGTCACGTCAAACACACACTAACGCCGTTGGAGACAATTTAACGGAAAGGATCCAATTGTTGATATTTTCATAAAATTGGGATCCAATTGAGATTTCCAAAAACAAAGGGACTAAATTGAGATTTCACGCGAAAAAAGGGACTTCGTGAATGATTAAACCGTATATATATATATATATATATATATATATATATATATATATATATATATATATATATATATATATATATATATATATATATTATATATATAACCAAACCTAAATCAGAATGCATTAACTTTGTGATTCCTAATTTAGAGATTATTTTAAAATTAGAGTTTAGGGTTGAAAAGACTGGGGGCAGTGTATAAGACTTATTCTATGCCATTTTACAAGGTTACAAAAATGGACAGATTTTAAAACAATGATTTTCTTCTTTCTTTAAAACTATTTGCTATTCACATTTTTGGTTTTTTTCTTATGTACAGTAATTAGAAATACTTAATATTTATAATTTATATTAATGTAGCATAATCTACTTCTATATAAACCCATACAGAATGAAGATTATAAAGCAAGTGAACAGACTCAGCTTCACAAAATGGCTAACAGAAGAATCATCCATCTAGGCTTTATCTTGTCAATTATGTGCATTGTTTTTCTTTCAACTCCAGGTAATACACTTAATATGCTTCTAAATTAATATGTTTATAGTTGTTAAAAATTAAATGTTAAGCCTAACTTAACTTTAATAATATAATTTAAATATGTTTTATAAAATAAAGTTTACATTTACTTATATATTATATATTAATTTTATTTTTAATTAAGGTAAAACTGAATTTTCAACACATTTTTTTCACAGTATATATCTCAAATATAAAATTAAATATTATATATAAAAGAGTTAATAGCTAACAAATAATAATTTTTTAAATTAAACTCTAAATCATAATTCTAATATTATATTAAAAAATGAATTTTAAACTTAATTTAATTTTACAAAATTAACTAATTACAGTCAATATAAGACTTTCAATACTAGTATAATTTTTTTTACGTTAACTTTTAACTTTCAATCTTCATAAAAAAAATATTTTAACACAGAACACATGAATGATCTCTTATTTCTAATAGTCTTAAGTTTGATGATTAGGTATGGAAATATTTAAAACTATTATAATTGTTGGTGGTGGTGGAATGGTTGATAGAAAGTATTATGTTTGTGATAGTTGAGTTTATTAAAGAGAAAAGTATGATTTGTATAGAGTTTATAATGAGATTGCATTGATTTTATTAGGATCTGCAGAACAAATTTGTCAGAAGGGAGGCCATTGTCCAGATATTAGAGCTTGTAACAGTTACTGTGTATTTTTTGGCTACAAAAATGGTAGTAGTAGTTGCCCTAAAGATAAACAAAATTTATGTTGCTGCACAAGAGATAATGTCTCTCAGCAAATACTTCCATAGATACTCTTCTGTTACTGTCTTTATTTGTATTGCAATGTTTTTGAAAAACATAAAAACATTGCAAAAATAAATAGATTATTGCATTTAAAAGAATACTGTGTTATGTTTTTTAAGTTTATTTCTATACATATTAGATTGTTTTAATGGAAAGTTGACTAAAATTTCGACTTTCTCACTAAATTCATAAAAAGGAAAATAGAAAAACTCGGATATAAAATATTACTGTAGACTGAAACTAAATTCAATTTAAATATTTAAAACCACAGATTTATATTTATAAAATAACCCATGCCAATATTCTCATCCCAATATAATGAATGACCTATTTTCTTTCCTCTTTCAATTGTAATTGTTTTATATATACTTTTGTCTATTTACATTTTTTATATTAAAAAAATTAATTCTTATTTTATCAAATATATCTACTTATAGTCTATTATGTATTTAATTGACGAATGATTAGTTGTTAAAAAACAAAAATAAACATTTTATTAGAGAAAAAAGTTATTATATTTTTAATTCTTATTTTATCAAATATATCCTACTTATAGTCTTTTATGTATTTAATTTACGAATGCTTAGTTTGTTAAAAAACAAAAATAAACATTGTATTTAGAGTAAAAGATTATTATATTTTTAATTTTAATATTAAAACCTTAAAACTGGATAAATTAAAACAAGATAATAGAAAAATATTGTCACACGGCACGTGATATCATGTCATATTATATTATATATAAATAATTTTAAAACAAATAAATATCAAAGTTAGGTATATGAAGTGGACTTGTTGTAATATAAAAACAATCGAGAGTTAATCCATCCATCATCCCAGGTTTTCTGCACCTTCTAATTCCTCTTTACTCTTTTTAAACGCATGTCAAATGAACACATTGAAGAACAAACGGAGATGAATATCCGTTTAAGAAAATCCTTATTTAAAAGAAGTAGAAACTAATTTTTTTGACATTTATTTCCTGACGAAGGTTATACCCTTTTTCTGGATGATTCCTGCTAGCTTTTTTTCTAACCCTATCCTATGAAGTATTACACACCAAAAATTTCACTTTTTAATACTTACTGTATCCAAGAAAATAGAGAATAGTGTATGTTCTTAAAATTGATAAAAAAATTGTTGATTGTCAGATAACTACTTGAGAAAGGTTAAAAAAGTTTTTTTTTGAAAACAAAAGTTGTTTGATTAAAGATTTAGATGACAAATATATTATCAAAGCAAAACTCGAAGGGAATAAACTTATTTTAAAACGCATTGCAAAGCAAGGAGCAAAAATCTGAAGATCAAGCTAATTTCAGAATAAGTCCCAAAGTTGGCAGTGGTGTTACTAAACAAAAAACTAAAGCTATTGAGTAAAAACGCACAAACAAACTGATATAGTTGAGTGAAAATGCTCTAAAAGAAAACACAGCCACCAGTAGACCAAACTTAACAATAGGCGCACCCAGGAATGAAGCACTACCAAAGCACCACCAACGAACCATCACTGCACCACCACCGCACAACCAAGAGACCAAAATGCAGAAAAAAAAAATTAAAGAAGTGGAAACGGATGTAAAAAATGAGTTGAGAAATAGAGTGGAGAAAAAGAGAGAAAGTGAGAGTTGGGGGTGAGTGTGGCGATGTGCAGACGTGAGAGTGAAAATGAGAGGTATAGATTTAGGTTTCCATAAAAAAAGTAAAAAAGAAAAAAAGAAAAATTTCAAGTAAAAAGAGTAGCTTTTGGAATAAAAAAAATAATAAGGAGGTGTAGGATTTGAGGGTAATGGAGGGAGCAACTCCCAAAAATATCTAATACCCAATTTTGTCCCCAGTTTGGTTGGAAAATCTCAATTTAGTCCCTCATTAGAAAAGTAATTGTAATGGATCCTTACTTGTAAATTTGTGAGTCAAGTTAATCCCTTCCGTTAAATATAAGCAAAGATAGTTAATGGGATGATGATGTGGCAGTAGTTAGTGGTTACGTGTTAAAACGTAATTGTGTGCGTGCTTACGTGTTGTTGAATTCGAGAAGTTTGGGTTTTATTAGAAATTGAGTTTATTTTAATTGGGGATAAATTGGAAGCAGTTAGGGTTTTTAATTAATTTTGTGCAATTCAATAGAAACAAAGTTGGGCAGCTGGAGTTCTTCACGTAGATTGCGAACAAGGAAAAGTTGTGGGTGTTCTTCTTGTTGTTGGTCTTCTCATTTGTATTGTTGTTGTTTACGGGTTGTGCTTAACTCAGTGTTTGGTGGTGGTTCGTGGTTGGCGAGTTGTTCTTCCCTCTTTCGCAATTGCTTGGCTTAGTGGTTCGTGGTTTGTGGTTGTCTCGCTTTGGGCTTCGCAATGTCTTCGAATCAAGGTTGTTCGTCTTGCTCATGGGGGAGCTCTCGTGGTGGTTCATCTAGAGGATTCGTTGGAAGCCAAATATGCCATTGTGGGGAGGCTGTTGTGTTGAGAGTGGCAAAAACAGTTAAGAACGAGGGGAAACAATTCTGGGGCTGCCCTAATTACAAGGTTTGTAGTTTAATGTTTGTGATAAATTTTTTTTTTATTAATGAAATTTTTGTGGTTGAATACTTTGAACAGCGGACAAGAAATGAAGAACTTGAAGGATACAATTTCTTTAAATGGCTTAATGAAGATTATGTAGATGATGCTGCTAGTATTATTGCTAGGCAAAGGAGAAAGATTAATAGCCTGGAGAAATGTGTTAGGGATTGTCAGAAAAGGGAGAAGATGTTAATATCAATGATATGTTTTCTGGGATTCATTAACATCATTCTTGTATGTATTTTGTTTAAAAGTCCATGATGTGTTCTATTAGACAGTTTATGTGAAGAGCATTTTGGGCAAATTGTAATATGATGTTTTGAAATGAACGTGAAATCTGAATTGAAGCATCTGAAATTATGGTTTCAATTTACATTTTTTGTGATATATACAACATAAAATGAGGAAGTGGTGTGTAACTGACAATAAAATGAGGAAATGGCTTCTGAAATTGCATTGGACCAAAGCAAGACAAAATCAAAAAGAGAGTTCTGTATAATAAGGGACTTTTAGATAGTGTCACTGTAAGGAAGTTTTTAGACAGTGTCACTCTTTGTAATATAATTGAAGAACAAATCCACAACACTTTACTGTGAATAAATTATACAGGACTCTGTTCAAGTTGATAATGCACATCCATTCATAATGACATCATAATGAAAAGAGAAGTTGTCATGATAATATAATCAGAAATTGGACTTCAAATGCACATCCAAAAGAGAATCTATCATTGAAATTCAGATTATAATCATCCAAACATCATTCATAATTACATCATAATGAAAAGAAAATATGTCATTGAGATTACAAAGTGGACTTCAAAAGCACGTCTGACAGTTTACAAAATACCCAATTCAAAATTGGTCTAAAAATACATGTCAAGGTTTACAAAATAGCCATCACTTAAGCTAAACATACTTAACCTAAACATAAAGTCAGTTTTAAATCACTTTTAAACTTGTGTTGTAGATGGCTGAGTTTGTTCCAATACGCATTGAGTAAACTGACTTGGTCCAGTAGTTGGCTAACTTTGTTCAGCTTGGGTTTGAGGTTGCTGAGTTAATTGATATTGACTTTGGTTTGCTGGAGGAGCTTGTGGACAACTATTTCTTTTATGACCAAGTTGTCTACGTATGGAACATCTCTTACGAGTTCCATTTTGCTTCAGTTGTGTGTCATCCTTCTTTAGCTCCCAAGCCTCTAGCCTTCTTTTCTTTTTTGGTCTACCAGGCAACACTCTTTTAGCTGGAGGCAAAACATCAGGCTGAGAAGTCATTTCCCATAGTTGAGGACCATTGATAGGGTATATGATTGGAATGTATGTTTCTTGGTATGTTGACTTTGTAAACCAATGTGGGACGTAGTCTTCTCCATTGATGTTGATAAATGTCATGGCAGCTAGTGCATGACAGCATGGGATGGCTGTTAAAGTCCACTTTCTGCAATTGCATTCCAGTTTATCTATGTCAACCACATACTTATCACTCATCATTGAAATGTGTTTGACCTCAAAAAAATTTTGTCCTGACCAACTGCAATGATAAAAAGAGAAATCAGTATTTATAGTACAAAATTGAATACATAAAGAAGTCCATATGGTAATGTAGTCATGTCAACATACCTAGGTATCCAGTATTTAGTCAAGTGCAATTCCTTGTCAAATCTTTTTTTAATCTTTGGACAAAGACTACCTTCATATGTAGTTATTTTGTTTCTATTTGTTGCCCATCTCTTCATGAGGTACAGACGAATGTCTTCCATCATTGTGATGATGGGCTTACCTCTTGCATATAATATTACACTATTAAATGCTTCATACATATTATTCACTAAGGTGTCACAAACAGCATTACTCGTAAACCTTGACCGTGACCAAAATCTACTTACACAAATAAGAAGTGAAAAATATCAGCTACGAAAACAAACAAAAGTAAATAGGAACAATGAATTTTAAAGGCATATGGATTGACATACCTTGGTGGAATGGCTAGTAAGTATTTAAAGGCATCTGGATTCACCCCTTTAACTTCTCTCATCACTGCCTCCCATGTTTGAGGGTGTGTTGATGCTACTACCTTCCATAATAGACGTTTTAGAATTTGGCCAGGAAACCTCTTCTTGAAATTAGCATAAATGTGGCGCACACAAAACCTTTGCTCCACACTAGGGAGAAGTTCTTGTAATGCTGGTAAAAGTCCCTATTCAAGTAAAAACATAAGGGTATACAAGTTAAAATAAAACACATGAAGATTTAAAAGATAAAAAAAATGCAATGGGCTACGTTACTCACTTTTTGTTGATCTGAAATAAATGTAATGGTTGAAGAAAGCTCCACACCACCAAGATCATCAATGAGCAAATGTAGAAACCAACCCCAACTGTCCTTATTCTCCACCTCCACAACAGCATATGCCAAAGGACACATTTGGTCATTCTCATCTCTTGCTACTGCAGTTAACAACTCACCTCCATATTTTCCTTTTAAGAAACAGTCATCCAAACCTATAATAGGCCTACATGACACGAAGTTGTCCTTACAGGCCTTCAAACACACATATAGTCTCTTGAAAATTGGAGTGTCCTCATTAGGTTCAACATGAACTTTGACAGTTGAACCAGGATTTGACCGAAGCAACTCATTAGCATAGTCATACACTCTTCTATATTGTTCTTTAAAATCACCTTCTATTTGTTTAAAAGCCATTGCTTTTGCCCTACAGGTTGTGGACCGAGAAACACCAATGTTCCACTTCTTAGAAACTTTGTTATGGAGGTTATACAGATTAATATTGGGATTCTCTTTTATAGTCTTCTCTAACCTCCCACTCAACCATTTTGAAGTCATTAAACGGATGTTAAATTCTCTACTGCATGTGTGCTTGTCTATAATTTTCCTTAGCTGCCATGTATTTTCAGCTGCCTTATATGCACAATATGCATTCCAAGGACATTTCCCTTTTCCCCCACAACATCTGACACGCGTTCTTCTTTTGTCATTTTTATAAACTTTTAATTTTCTACCATTCTCTACTCCATACGATCTTATAGCTTCTGTAAAATCTTTTTTGTCAGTGAAGTACGTGCCCACTTCCCATTTATATTGTTCCATACTTTTGGGCATTGAAAAAACACCAAAATCCCCATACCCATCCCTATCATCATCTGTGTTATCACTTTCCACAACACTGTTCAAACTCTCGGATTCCCAATCACTATTAGATAAACCCCTAGGTCCACCAAATTCGACTTGGTTAGTAGCTTCAAATATATCAAATCCCACTTCATCTCCATGGTCAGTCAATACATCCTCTTCGGACCCATTCCAACTTCTAACATCATACTCATCAACTTCTACACCATTACCCTCTACCTCACCCTCTACTTCTACCTGCCCCTCTACATCAGACTACTCGTCTACATTCACACCAACATGCATGTTTCCCTCAGCATTTGACTCACTCTCTGCCTCACCCTGTGCCTCCACACCATCATCCTCTACCTCAATTTCTCCCTCAGGTTGTACATCAACCACTGCCTCTGTTTGTAATTATACCACAGCCACTACATCAACCTCAACTTCTATCAATTCTGGGGCTACTTCTGATTCAGGTTCTACCTCAGGTTGTACATCAATCACTGCCTCTGTCAGAACTTCTACCATAGCCTCTACATCACCCACTACCTCAACCTCAACTTCTGTCTCAAGTGCTATTGTCTGAACCTCTGCTTCACCCACTGCCTCAACATCTGCTTCACCCACTACCTCAACATCTGCTTCACCAACCTCTATCTCAACTTGTTTTTCAGCACTCTCTCTCTCAACTTTTCCTTCACCACTAGGTCTATCAATTTCGGGTTCAGAAAAGTATTCCAACTGCAGAAGATACTGAGGTTCACACACCATGTGTATAACATAAAGGTGAGCTTCACCATTCAACATAGCAATTTTGATCACATGACAAGCACCTTTGTTGTCAAATATAGGTTCCAAACAATCTTCTAATACAGGACCACGACCCAATGAATACCATAACTCCTTTACATTCCTATAACCCATCTCCTTTAGAATGCTTAATATTTCAAAATAACTCCATTGATCAGGGTCTATTTTTAAAGTTGTGGTTTCACCATAGTGATATCTGAATGTCCCATTATTCTCAAATTTCCCTCCATGGTGAAACACGACTTCAATGTCTGAGTTGGCCATATTATCTAATATAAAAATTGTTCACAGTTAATTTATGCTTAACCCTTAACCCAAATGTTATCTAAGCAAAAAACAAAGCATAAACATACCACTATACAAAGCATAAACAAGTCAAACCAAGCAAAAGCACATTTACCACAATAAACAAAGCAAATGGCACAACACAGTACCACACACTATCAGGGGGGACCACAACCACAATGTCGCAACAGAAACAGAGCAAATGCACTGACAACGGGGGACACTAAACAGACAAACCATACAAAAATCAAAAGTTATGGGGGGACCACACCGAAAGCAACCAAACACAAAACAAAACCTACCATAAACGCACCTTCGAATGTCGTTTTTCGTAATTTACCCCACCAACACGATCTCCACGAATGCTCGTCCAAATCCCCTCTAGAACGATGTCTACACGATCTTTGTCTTCATGTTAAAGGTTCTCGCGATAACAATTCTCTCTTCTTTTGCACAAACCAAAATGCCCTAATCTGCCACAATTCACCCCTAAATCAATTTATCCCCAATTTCTAATAAAACCCAATATCTGTAACAGCTGCCCTAACTTTGTTTCTATGTAACAGCTGCCCTAACAACGTGTAAGCATGCACACAATTACGTTTTGACACGTAACCACTAACTACTGCCACATCATCATCTCATTAACTCTGTTTGCTTATATTTAATGGAAGGGACTAACTTGACTCACAAATTTACAAGTAAGGATCCATTACAATTACTTTTCTAACGAGGGACTAAATTGAGATTTCCCAACCAAACTGGGAACAAAATTGGGTATTAAACCTATCAGGTAAATTCATTGAACACGTTGGTATAAGAGGTGGGGGATTTCTTCCTACACCCTCACAGTGGAATGACTTAGTTACCCTTTATTAAATTTTCATTCTACAAATTGTATAATATGTAATGTAAATTTTAATTATGGATTCTATAATCTAAAATTTTAAATTTGTATTATGAATTGTTTAACTGAAATTTATTTTTATATTTTGGATTGTTTTTCAAAATTTTATTTCGGATTACACAATTCTAAATATATTTTATATTTTGAATGGTCTTCCAAATTTGTATTATAGATTAAAATTTAGAAGAAAAAAAATTGTATTATAGTTACAATCCATGATGTAATTTAAATTACAGGTTGTCTTCCATCTTTGCATCGAATTGTGTAATCTAGAATATAAATTTACGTTATCGATTACACAAACCAAAATGTAAATTGCATTACAAATTGTACAATTTAGAAAGTAATTTATATTCCAGATTGTCATTCAAATTTGCATTATAAATTGTATTATCTAGAACTAGTTTTAAACTCGTAACTATGCACGAGTTGATATTTGATTATGTGTGTTTTATGTTATAAAATATACATTATATAAAAGACATTTAGAGGTTGAGGGAAAAAATAATAATATTAAGTTTATAACTAAAATTTGAATAGGGATAACATGAAAAATTATATATAATTTTAGAAAGTTAATATGTATTTCAAAATGTAAAGAGTAGACTTTGTAAAATTACAAACATGTAAAAAAACTACAGAATAAACTCTCTAAACATATAAATAATATATTATGCAAAATTACATAAAGTATGTTATGATAAATACAAATCAATTTATGGACTTATTGGTCTAATGTGCATTGTTAAACTTGTTTAATCAGAACATTGACAAATTTGTCTAATATCTAATGTTAAACTCGTCTAATTAGTGTATGGATACATGTATCTAATGTGTATTGTTACACTCTTCTAATGTGTATGGACAAACTCATCAATTGTGTATTACAAGACACGTCTAATCAAATAATGGATAGAGTTGTCTAATGTATATTCATAGACTCGTATAATATGTGTATAAACAAACTCGTCTAATGTGTGTTGTAAGACTCGTTTAATCAATGTATGAACAAACTCACCTAATGTGTATTCTTAGACTCTTATAATTAATGTATGGAATGAGGTGTTTAATGTTTTTTGTTGTAGTTGTTTAATCAGTGCATGGATAAAATCGTCTAATGTGTATTGCTAAACTTGTTTTATTAGTGTAATAAACTCATCTTATGTATATTGCAAGATTCATTTAATTAGTAAATGAATAGACTTGTTTAATGTGTATTAATAGACTCGTTTAATCTGTGTGTGAAAAAGCATGTTTATTGTCAAACATGTCTAATGTGTATTGCTAGACTGGTATGATCAATTCATTGACAACTCATCTAATCAAAGTATTCCTAAACTTGTCTAATCAACGTATGAAATGACTTGTCAAATATCTTTTTTTTATACTTGTCTAATTAGTGTATCTACAATCTCATATAATGTGTATTATTAAACTTGTGTAATATTTTTTGCTACATTCGTCTAATAAGTGTATGAAAAGACTTGTCGTGTATTCCTAACTCGTTTAATCAGTGCATCGAAAGACTCTTCTAATATATATTGTTAGACTTATTTCATCAATATATGGACATACTCGTATAATGTGTACCACTAGACTCATCTAATCAGTGAGTGGATAAACTCGTTTAATGTGTATTAATAAATTTGTCTAATCTATGTATGGAAATACTTGTCTAATGTATTTTATTAAATTCAACTTACCAGTGTTTGTTGATAATCAATATATGGTCATACTTATCTAATAAGTATTCTTAGACTTATTGAATTAATGTATGAAATGAATTGTTTAATAATTTTTTATAAGCTGGTTTAATTAGGATATAGGGAAAGTTGTTTAATCTTTGTCTAAAGTGTATTGTAAGAATTGTCTAATTAGTCAATGATCGTACTACTATAATGTGTATTAATAGACTCTTAAAGTTTTGTATATATAAACTTGTCTAATGTATATTAATAAGGTCATCTTCTTAATGTATGTTGTTGGTAGACTCGTCTAATCAATGTTTAGACACTCTTCTAATTAGTATTCCTGAACTCATGTAATCAATGTATGGAATATCCCATTTAATATTTTTTGTTATACTTGTCTAATGATTGTATAGACAAACTCCTTTAATGTGTATTCTTAGACTTGTTTAATAGTGTTTTGATAGACTTATTTAATGTTTTTTTGTTATATTTGTTTAATCAATGAATGAAATGACTATCTAATGTTTTTTTATTATATTTGCATAATTAGTATATGAACAGACTCGTCTATAAATATTGTTATACTTCTTTAATACTTTTTTATTCTAATATAATCAGTGTGTGGGTAGATTTGTCCAACGTGTACACTAGACCTGGTTAATTTTTTTGTTATATTCATTAAAGTACTGAATAGAATGACTCGTCTAATCTTTTTTGTTATACTTGTCTAATTATTATATGGATAGTCTCGTCTAATGAATATTTTAGATTCATTTAACTTTTTTTATACTCATTTAATTAGTTTATGGACATAGTATTGTTAAACTCGTCTAATTTTTTCTATACTCATCTAAAATATATTTGTAGACTCATATAATTAATAGATATTTAATGTATATTTTTAGACTCAATATAAATAAATTAGTGATATATTTTAAGACAATTAGTTTGTTAACTTTTATCTTTTATTGCAGTCTTACTAAAATGATAAGTCCTTATATTTTGATGTTGAAAATAATAAAAAATAAATTAAAAGAATGTAAAGTAAAACTTATAATATCAATAAGTATGTTTTTTTTACCATGAATATATTTTTTAAACCTTTGAAGTAAATTATTAAAAAAGAATAATAATAATAATATTAAGTTGTGTAACTTTTTTATTACAATATATATTTTAAACTTTTGAAATAAATTATTAAATAAAATATTTTAATTTATTATGTTATAAATATAATTTAATACGGAATTATATCTACGTGTCATTAATTCTAATTTTTATTATATAATATCAATTTAACTTTTGCATTTGATTCTGTGAACAAAACTCAAATTAGACAATTTATTATAAATAATCGAATCTACTACCATTCAAACTAGTGTTTTTTTTAGTATTTTTGTACATCTTATAATATAATAATTTTTTAATATTCATAAAAAAAATTGTAAAGTTTGTTGTTTAATTTTTTTTTCTTTACATTACTGTACTACAAACATCTCCAATTTCCTTGACTCTAATTTCCTCACCCTATCTCTTACTTACCCTTTTTCTTTCAATCTTTGTTGAAGGTCAAAAATAAGTTTTCATTCCCAATTTGCACACTCTCTTAGCTCGTCACAATCTTTGTTTAAGGCGAAAAATATGTATTCATTCTTATCCTGAAGATGAAAAACAGGTATTCATTTTTTCATTCTCAACATTACCATTCTCTCTTGTCGTACCTTCATTCTTTATTGAAAACCTGAAGTCCAACAGCACCCAAACTCAAAGTAGCTTTTACCATCCCACTGTCACTTGCATCTGCAACTAGCTGCAAGGCACATCGTTAATGTTCATCCTCAACCAAAATTGAAATACCCATAATTCCTACTTACATTACTCGTAACGACATTATTGTTCACTGAATTATTTTCTCATCATTCAAATTATTTCACCCTTCTAAGTTGTTTTAAAACAGTAGATCTTAATTTGTGTTTCAACAAAAAATACATAATCCATGTGCTGATTATAGAAGGCATATTCAGAAATATTTAACATCAACTCAGCAATACACCATTGTTCAAACTTGTGATTTTGATTTGTTAAATGAGGTAGCATCGTGTAATAGAAACCCGTATTCAGAGGTAGAAGCCCCCTCCCAAATTTCGGGCTTGATTAATAAAAACCTTGTGATTTACTAACTCAAATTAATAGATGAGATCAACTAGGAAAACAGCATCTAGGGGTAGCCAACAATTGCTCCCATGCACTAGCTAAAAAGACTAACAAAACTAAAGAAGCTCTCTTAGTACAACATTTACACGGAGATGCTTCTCTCGTTGAAAATTTCAATCCTTGGCCACAACAATCTTGTAAACACATGGAAATCCAATCAGTGCATGGAACAAAATGCTTCAGGCACTAAATCATTCTTCCCTTTAGTCTAACCAGCTTTCGGAATTTCAGTAGTTTAAGGGCCGTCTTCTTGTGCTGTTAAAACAAAAAGAAAATATCGATTTAATTTTTTTTTCATTTACAAATCATGGGTGTTTTCTCTTAAAAAATCATGACAAAAGCAATTGCATTCACGAGAATAAAAATCACGTCTGACACATAAGGACTTACTGCTCAAAATAAACCCTTGCAGCAAGCTCTGGGCTCTCTCTGCCTGCTCTGGAGTTCCAGATATCTGAATAATCTTCTGCGTCACGTCTGGTCTATCCTCTACTAGGGTTACATTGGCTCCTGATAACTGTTACCACAAAAACATTAGTGAATATAAATTATTTATTTCTAGAATAAAATTATAACAATTTCTATAATCTAAATCAAAGAAATATCGGGTCATTTGTTTTTCATTCTTGAAGCTAAATAATAAAATAAATCTAGCATGATCAAGATACAATCTACAAGTCAAGCGAAAAAAATCCTTTCATTGTTGTTCTATGAGTAATTAATTAAATTGCTAGTTCTTTTGTTTTTAATTTGGTTTGGGAGAGTGGAGAGCTACTCAATTATAAAAAGTAAACATGGACACAAAAGTAAACAACTTGGAATAGGTATGCTTTCTCTAGCACTTCACAATCCAAATATCAAAGTAAGGTACTAAAAGATCAAATCAACACACCTCACTTATTTGGGAAAGCTTGCTTTTGGATTTTGCTATAAGCTTTGGTACTGCGTACTCTGGTATAACAACTTCAAGTGTACTCCTTGTGACGAGAGGCACAGCAATCCTAACCAGAAGGTGGGAACATAAAACATTAGAGAGGCACAAGACACAGTACCACGTCCTATTGTAAAATTAGGAAAAACCAGTTACCTATTTAAACCACTAAGCACATCATCGCGGCGATCACTTTCTTTCTGCTTTCCTATCTCAGTGCTAGATCCTCCAGTTTCCTTTCGTCAAAAAATAGAAAAAACATTAAAACTTCCTTTTTTTTCTTCAAATAGAAAACAACATTCTTTATACAGTAGCTATTGAAGCCATAACTTTAATTATATGGTTTGGCCACCGAAAATTGAGAACACCTGAGATACAAGACTATACTTAAATAGCCATTCAAAAATAAAAATAAAAATAAAAAATTGCTTGATCGATGGATAACATATGTTCCAAAAATAACTTGCTCTATATCAACAGTATCAGACAAATTCCATTTTTATGATACAACATAACTCCTTATGATAGGAACGTAGGTATTATGGAGTGGTTAAGTCCAACATTTAGTAAGGAATACTCAGTGGAATATTAAGTTTTTGGTTCACACCCCTTAATAGCTAGCTTTTGAAGGTAGAGTCTCCAAGTCCTTGAGTGCTTATCAATTGGTATCATAACTGATTTCAGTTTCTAACTACCTTAGGAAGATTATGATCAATGGGAGAGTATAGTGAAGTGTCATTGAATAAAGTGTCCTCAAGTAAAAGTAGCTGAGAAGTCAACTCTTAGAAAGAGTTCATTAATAGGGAATTTAGTATTATACGAAGCCTAACTCTCACATCAAGTAGTATTGTTGCTTAGAAAAGTGTTTAAGTATACGGTTCTTCCCCTTAATATTTAGCTTTTGAGGGTGGGTTTTCAAGGTCGTAACAGTAAAAAAATATACAGTATGAGAACAGAACCTCATCCCCATTCCAAACAAAGAAAAAGGGTATACCACCCATGAAAAAAATTCCCATTACTGATTAAAATAAGAAATTTTCATGGGACAAAGAAAAAATAACTTTTTTAATTCCTGTGCTCAAAAGTTATTATCAGAGAAGACAAGAAACATAAAATAAAAATGCTAATCATTTAAATAACAGTTAAATAAAGATGATGGGCAATATATTGAAGATAATATGGCAATTTTCATTGCATCAAAGAATACCTTTAATGGAAGGGCTGCGGCAACAGTTTGCATATTTTGATAGGTCGTGAGAGTTTCAGTAACTGGAACTAAATTATTGGAAGAAGATGCTTCCTCACCAGGCAATGAAACTTGTGGTACTATGTCCCTTTGAAAGAAATCCCTGTACAAGTAACTTCTTAATCTTGATGTCACCTCCACAACAGCATCTCGGGCTGCTTTAATCTCTCCTACAATCTGTAATGCCAATAAAGAAGCAATTGAGAAACAGAGAAAGCAGATTTTGAGTGTCCAGGTCTTTGTTTTAACATTACAGAACAGGAATGTAAGGCTTTGGATCCTCGCTATACTGGGTGCATGAGGCTTCTGCCTAATCGGGGGTCATGGGAGGGAGGGTAAACATGTCCACAGTGTTACCCCACAAGTGAAGAGGCTTAAGTCACGGGACGATAAGCCTACCATTGTGTCCAAGCTCACTCTCATCTGGATCCTCTCTATATCATGTATAGGAGAATTATTTTAATAATGAAACAGGACCTTCTTTAGTTTGTAATTTTTTTGTAAAGTAGTACACATACACCCAGTATGATGCTTTGAGGAATAACATCTATCATCGTTATTAAGTTATACATTCATCATTAACACTTATAGACTACATTTATCAAAGGAATCTGATAGAATATATCAGCCAGCTGTGGGATAAATGACAAACCTGTACAAGTTCATCGGTTTTTGCAACACAGGGAGGTAGCTCGTCTCTGGGCAAAATTTGAATATTAGCACCAGTCAACCTCCTTATTTCTGAAAGGGAAGCATCCTTTCCGTCTAAGCATTCAATTTCACTGGATGGGACAACAAGCCTGGTGGTTATAGTATTGTCTTTATCTAGAATAAGATCGACAATGCGGGTTTGTATATGTAACAAAGCTTCTTGAGCTGGGAACAGCTCATCATCAGGACCCTTGAGTACATAATTAGAAACAATTAGAATTTTAAACATGTGAAATATCATATCTAAGCGGTAATATGTCAACTTGCACCAAAAAAAGTATTGAAGTTAAGCAGGGAAAGCATTGTGCCTAGAAAACTTGCAACCTGAAATAGTCATCTAAAAAAAATAAGGGAAGAAAAGTACCTCCTCTGAAGTAATGATAACTATCTGTTCATCCGAACCACCAACAGGATCAGTGACCTTAACATCTACACCAACCTCATTCTGAAGGAACTCTACAATTCCTCCTGATTCCCCAATTATACGATCAACTCTCTCAACTGGACAGAGTACACGGAAAACCAGTTCCTCCCCATAGTAGCCCTGCACGTCATCGGCAACAGGAGCAGCCCCAGGCTCCATTAAATAATTCATTGCAGAGTGACTATTGTTTCTGCTAGTTGTATTAGAACCTCGTGATCCAAAAGTGGCCCCATCCACAGATGATCTACGAGATCCACTAGTCACATGAGGAATATAATCATTGTCGGGAGAGAAAAATCGCTCTGGTGAATGTACACGTCCATGGAAATGACTACGGTCCCGGTGCTGACTCTCCCTCAACCGTGATGATATATTAGCTATAGCCTCCTTTACAGCATTTACATCACCTACTACCTACAGAAAACATCACATAATTGGCAAACCTTCAGTCCATATACTTTTAAAATGTGTAAATTTCCAGATGAATCACACATTTCTATAGAATGGCCAAGCAAAATCATACATCTCCCTATTTCTCATATCAGCATCATGAATGAAAGCAGTATAAAAGATGTTATCTTTAAATAGGCATTGTAATGCCTGCTTTCTATTTCAATAAACAAACTAAATTCACGCAAGTATCAACCAATAAATGCATACTCGATCTACCAAGTTCAACAAGATCATCACAGAAGCACAGGATCCACTACTAAATCAAAACAGATTACTAAAAAACTTGGGTGAATGCAGCAAAAATCCAATGATCCAACATAGAATAAACTCAAAACCCACAATGCAAAGAAAATTTGCTTTGAACCCCAACATCATTTCCTTTCCAGCATTTTGGGTGAAACTTGAAAGTAACCTTAAAAAAGGACAACTTCCAAAGCACTTGAAGCCTCAGCCAAAAGTCAGTTACAATCGATGATTTATTACGTTAGTTAATTAGTTTAAGCGAAGCTGATAATGAAGGGGTAAATATGCAAAGAGTGAAACTGAAAAAAAAAAGTCATTAATATCTTCGGTTCTTGAATTTTAATTAGTATCCTCCAAATTCAGCAAGGGTGGATGAGAGTAACTTGCTCCCTCACAGTCCAAACCGATGTTCAACAAAATTAATGAAGGAGGTTTCGTTTGTCTTTAGAACTCAGCATATCATGCATGCAATTTAAGTATGAGATGAAAAACAGTCCAAGCTTATTTTTTTCTGGTTGGGCACCTGAACAATCTCTTCAGACATGGAAACACAACGGGGAAGGTTGTGATCTCTAGGGAGTATCCTAATCTGGGTCTTGGTTTCCATCCTCATTTGTTCAATAATCTTCCCTCCCTTTCCCAATAAACACCCCACATGCATTCTCGACACCACCAGCCTCGTCGCCACGCGGTCTCTCCCGCCGCCGCCCCTCCCGCCGTACTCTTCCTCCTCTTCCGCCACCCCGAACGCCGCGTCGCTTTCCAGAATCCGCTCGTGGATCAGCAGCAGCGCCTCCTGCGCCGGCGAGAACGTTGGCATTCTCCCCTCGGGGTCTCGCCGGCGCGTGTCTGAAATCTCAATGATCCGCTCCTCATCCCCCGGCATGAGCTCGTGCACGTTGATCCACGCGCCGGTGTGCTGTCTTATGGACTTTATAATGCTGCCGGACTTTCCTATCACACCGCCGGCCTTCATATCGTGGCACAGAATGCGGTAGCTGGTTGTGACGCTGAGCTGCGAGTCCTGTGCCTTTGCATGACGGGCGCCTCCGCCGCGGTGGCGGTGGTTCCCGGCACCGGCGCTGTAGTGGTGGTTATAGCGCGGCCTGGTCCTGGCCACGGTCTCAGAATCATAGTCTTGGTCATAGTAGTAGTTCCTCTTAGATCTAGAACGTTCCATGGTGTTTGATTGGGTTTTCTCGGAGTTCGAAAGTAGAAATTCAAAGTTGTTTATGGCTGCGCACGCTTATCCGCGGCGGCAGCGCGGTGAATCTAAATCAACACAATCCAGTTGGCATTGTTGTCAAGAAAAATATGGGATTACAGAAATTTTGTTGACTTATTTGATTTTCTAAACTCCATGGCAAACCCTAGAAACAACCTCCAGTATCTTTCCTTTGCACACTCCAGCAGCAACGTGAGCCAAGTGAGTTACTGCTTTTTTATATATATGTGCTATTATTAATATTATAATTATTAAATAATAATAATACTAATATTGGTTTATTGTTATTATATAAATATATATATACCTAAAAAACTAGTATGCCATCGCTGCCACTCAACTCGACAGTCAAGCTTCAACTCCCAACTGTTCAAGATAAATGTATAAACAAACTTACTTTTAAATATTTGTATATGAAATGTTTTATCAACTAATCAGATACTGCTTAATACGTGATTTTAATATAATTAACTTCTATATATAATATTTAAATAAACTTTTTTTATGATTTAATTTCTATATACAATGTACTCCAGCTAGTTATATATGTATGACTTTAAAGGTAACTATTACAAAAAATAATAAATTTATTGTAAACGATTAAGTGATTTAAAATGAAATACTATATATAATGTATTTTCAACTAATTAATAACATGTTTAATATACTATTATCGATAATTATGGCAAAAATTAAATAACTTTTTTAATGAAAGGTAAATAGACTTTTTATTACCTAATACTGTTATAAAAAAATCGCATTCCTCTCGATTTTATCTATTATAAATCGATATAGAATTAAAGTTTGAACATTAGTTTGTTTAGCTAGTGTTATTAGGAGTGATTCTCATTTCTTGCAAGTAATCCTGTTGTTTATTGGTATTTAGGGTTCTTTTAAATGGATACATGATGGAAGGATACTATTTATTATTATATTATATTTTAATTAATTGTTTGGTAAGTTAATAGGAGTGAGAGCATGCTTTTATTATATTTTATTTAACACTAATTCTTTATCTTGTTATGAAGACTGAGTTAGATTTTGAAAAAATATTTTTCACTTATTTCTGGATACACGTGTCGTCCAATTCTACCTTCTTTTCCTTTTCTCTACTGGAAATGGAAGACAAAAAGAAAAATGAAAAAAATTGAACTGAGATGATTTTATAACTTCTGTAACAATATATTAATTATAGGAAAAGGTTTATATATATTCTAGTAAATTAAGTAAAGTCCAGAAAATAAGGATATTTTAGATTTGAATGAATTAACTACTTATCCCTTTGTAAGTGAAAGTCAAAAGATGCTTAACAACAAAAGATGTTTGATTTGTAATTAGTTCATGAATATGCTGTTTGTACATATATAAAAATAAACAACTTCTTGATGGGTAAGAAGTTTTATTTATTTTTTCCTGTTCTAATATAAAAGGCTAAAACAAGACTTGTGATATATTAATTTGGTATGTACTAAATTGTTGACTGAATCGGATAAATCATATAAACTATTTCATAATATATCAAATATTTCCTGACAGATACTATGGTCACTAAGAAAATATTGATTAGATGTAATTCGTCTTATAGACTGCTTAGATTGCTTTCACCATTAAATTAATGAGTTGTATAGTGTGGAACCTAACACCAACTTATTAAAATGTTTAATCCGTTACAATTGATAATAAAATATTTAGTTATTATAAGGAATACTAGTATTTTAAAAACTAAATTTCAAAATGTATTTTATTGAAAGATCTGTAGTAAAATATGTAGTAAAATAATATTTTTACATTATTTATCTTAAATCTCTTATCAATTATAACCTCTGAATAATTCAAATTATAAAGATTAAAAGTACATACAAATCAAACTCAGAGATAATTAACTACATTGTTTATTTAAAGTCTAAGCTTAAACTAAAGACTAAAGAGATTATTATTTTGAGATTGTAGAGAACTATTCATTAAAAATTATTTTTAAAATAATTAAAAAATGATGTATATTTAAGTCTCTAATAGTTTTTTTTTTTTTTTAAATTTGTAATGGAGTTTAAAAAAAGTACAGTTTTCTTATAAAGTTTTTTCTTTTAGTTCAGATAAGCAGAACACTCTGGGTTTACTCTCATCCATGGCTATCTCCATCAACTCGTTTACTCTCTCTTCCGCTTTACCTGTAATTTCTTATTTCTCTTCCCGCTGATAGTATAATTCAGTTTATCTTCTGAAATTCGATTTTAAGATACATTTTGTTGTTTGCAGAAGATGGAGTTAAGAGGTGGAAATTCGGGACTCTGGATTAGCTCGCAGGTAAAAGAAATTCTCAAAGTTTCAATTTTTGTTTGTGCTCAACTGAACTTGTTTATGGATTCGTTCGTTTTGCAAGATGATGCCTCAAATGAAAAAGGAGGGTCGTGGACGACGAGTGTGGAGACGAAGAAAATTGGTATCTTTGCTCCCGATTTCTCTTTCTTACAATTATTGTTTTCCACTATTGCCTCTTACCTGTTTGTCTAAATTCCTAAACTGAAAGAGGTGAAAATGAAGGGGTTTGCTCGTGTCGTTGTACTTGTTTCCCAGTTTAGAAAATTTTTTCTATATGTAAAGTCCCAGTTGTGGGAGTATTGTTGTGCAAAGTGTTAGTTAGATGCTTGAATTTATTTAGCCTAAAGGGTTTGTTAGGAGTGAGATAAATTTGTATTTTTGGTTCTCTTGGCCACCAACCTCAATTCGAAGAGTATTGCTTTTAAGTGCAACATGATGAGTCGGATCATGGTAAACATTTACTCATGGTTGCTCATTTGCTATAAAATAAGGATTTAAGTTGAACCATTCTGAACTTTTTCTTAGTTAGATGGATGAGAGAGTTGAGGTTATCATAGACTGATTTATTGCATTGTAGGATCTGAAAGTAGACTGCTTGGAAAAGTGAAGTAGAATTAGCAGTCTAGATTTTTATGCATTGCATATGATTGCTTGATGTCAACGCTATGACATTTACACATATTTTACTATTTAGGAACGTAATTGTTTGCAAAGGATAACTTCTTTTGTTCATTTCCTGAGGTAAATATAAGCCAATTTAATTTAATTTAATGTAATTTAATCCATGTCTGTTTCTTTCTTATTTTGCTTTCACTGCACATCTCCCTATATCTGTTATATTAGTCTCAACTCTCAATGCATACTCATCTTCTGATCGATCTTGGTGCACATGAAGCTTCTTCAATGCTTTTTAAGTCTGTCAGAATGGTGAACATTAACACTTGTAATTGATGCGTTTGGAAAAGGTTATTTTGACTTATGATATAAAGTAATTATGCCACTGTTCGGAAAAGCTTATTTGGACTCATCTTTTGATTGAAGTAATTATGTAAGTGTTTGGGATAACTTATGGAAATAGTTAATGATCTGCTCATACTGTTTTGATCTTATTTGAATAGACCCTCCAAAATATCTGATAAATAAAAATAATTTAACTTTATTTTCTCCAATCACATAATATTCTTTATAAGTTTTACTTACCCGGTAAGTGCTTATTCAGTAAGGGCTTAATGTTATTGACACACAGTCTTCTCTAATATCATATGTCACTGTTCTGAATGTTTAAGCAAAAGTTCATTTTGATGCAGATAAAGAAGGATGAGTATATGGAACCCAAAATGGAGCGCGTTCCTTTCCTGGAGGAGCAGGTGAGAAAGATTAGGGAACAGGGAAAGCTGTTGACGTTGGACATAGAGAGGTTAATGTTATCAGAAGACAATCGTTTCGAATTTGTGAACGAGATAGCAGCTGAGGCCAATGAATACGTTGAGAACAACAGGGATGAGTATGGAGGTGAGAAGAAAGCCATTCTTCATGTTTTGAGCAACCGAATGAACGATGCTGGAATTTACAGGCCAGAGGCATATTATGAGCCTGATCATTTTCAGCCTGGACCCCATTATTTGAGGGAAGAATTTACTTGAGCGCCAAAGAAGTGTTGTGCTGCTATCTTAAACTAGGGACAATAATTTACATATTTTCTTCACTTAGCTTAAGCTATTTCCTTCTACACTAGCTACTGTGTCTATGCAAATCAGAGCGACATTCAAACCGAAATAAAATAGCATCACAGGGTATTTTTCTACTCATATCTAAGAGGTTCAAAATGGATTCGAACTAGCATGGGCTGCATCAGGCGAACTGGTATTCTTGAACGAAGAAAAATATTAACTTTATTTTTTACCGGAATTGTTTTACTTTGTGTATTGAACTTCAAATTCTTGTTAAGTAAGTAAAAAGCTCTTTGCGTATACCTTTATATTGTAATATATACATGATGAAACGTGAGTTGTAAATTGAATACATTTACATGAATATTTATTATTATTGAGTTCCATCACTTAGACATTCTTTATCGCAAAAATTTATAATTTATATTAATTTTTTATGATATTTTCACTTTACATAAATCCTTTGTTATTAAGCCGTATCACCACAATTTAAATTTTTTCAATATTAATCATAAATCAACTAGGTGAGAGAAAATATTATTCGACAACCATTATGATTCCTCAATATTATCCTTCTATTAATAAAAATACGCATTTTGGGGGAAAAACTTCTATCCATTAATATATTTTCGCAGAATGAAAAAAGAGAGTAACATAATTAATATTGCAGAAAAAGATAAAAAAAAATTTCTTAACACATTATTAAAAAATATTTAAAAGATCACACCAAAAACACAGTTAAATTTTATATGAAACAAATAAAAATTCATCAAAAGAAAAAAACAAATCTCTAGCAGAAAAAAAAAAGAACAAATAATCTTTATAGACCTAACATCACATTAGGAGTTTAATATTTTGTGCCTCATTTATTGATCTCTGTAGTTTGGTGTCGTTCTGAGTGAAATGGTAGCTAGCTTGTTGACTCCAACGCCAGCCACACTCTATCTGATCTTAACCACAACCGCACATCATGTTGAAATAAACAAGAAGGTATTATAGTTTGACTAATAAAAACTCCAGACATTAGTGTTTGTGTTACATGAGTAGGACCAGACCATCACGTTCCACGTTCATGTTTTGCCACGTCAGCTGTGGGTGGGCCAAATTTTAAGGTTTCACGCGTTGAATAAGCTGGTGAAGAATCTAATCCCATCTTAGAATCCAATCCGTTAAAGCAGTTAGAGGCTTCTATTAACTCTCGCTTATCTATATCGCTCTATCCAAAACTCAACACAAAAACACTTTCTTTCTTCTGCTTCCCTTCGCTGTCCGAATCCTCCATCATGGCCCTCTCAACTCCACACATGCAAAGATTCCTCTCGTGCAAGATCCACAGTCGCTCCACCTCTAAGACCACGCAGAGAAACACTTTCAGCACCACCAGCAGGGGCCGCTGCTGCTCTGCCATAGCCATTGATGCTCCATCTTCTTTAACTGAGGTGCCCGGTGTACGATGGGGGTCCATAGCCTTGCAAGGTCTCCGCGAAGAGATGGAGGATGACATCATTGTTCGACCCGATGGCCTTCAGGGCTTCTCTTTCGCCGCTGTCTTCGATGGCCATGGAGGGTTTTCTTCTGTCGAGTTCCTCAGGTCTTTCAGCACATTGATTTTTACTGTGAGGTCTTGTATGTATCATCTATGCATGTTTTGTTGCTTCTTTTGCTTGCTCATTTTTATATCCATTAATGGGGTGTCAAGTGATGATTATCTTGGTTGTATTAGGATGCGGTTACTTGAAAACAATTGAAATGCTTCACAACATAGTTTACTATGATTACTTGCTCAGGATTCTAGTTGATGTTCACAACGAGTGAATTTGGAGTGAGAGTGGCAGTGTGTCTACTGGGGTGGAATGAAATCGAGTGAATTGAAATTAAGTTGAATGAGTTACTATTATATTGTTTGGACTTCTTTTTATGATGATATGTAAAAAAAAGTAAGAGAATGGTTCCAGTTCAGGGGGAAGAAAAGGAGGGGAATTGGATTGAATGGGATAAAATGCATTCACGTTTCAATCAAACTCCGTTCCATTTAAGTTTCACTCTGTTCCATTCGATCCCTTTCATCAATCCTAACATAGGGAAGTTTATCTGCCCTTGCACTCATCGTTGTTTGCGCTGTACTGATATATGCGTTTCCTATTATTCTGGATGGAGTCTGGTAAATGAATTGTTGTTCTTTAATCTTTGCACAATCTGAATTGTTGATTTGGTGTGCCAAGTGCTAACTACAGGGATGAGCTGTACAAGGAGTGTGTTGAAGCTTTACAAGGTGGATTACTATTAGTGGAGAAAGATTTCAAAGCCATTAAAGGAGCATTGCAGGAGGCATTTCTCAAGGCAGACACGAGATTATTAAAACGGTAAGGCAATGCACTAATCTCCAATATGATTATATATTTGTGATAACTATATTAGAGGTTTTTAGACAGTAGTATTTGATTTTTAAAGGCTTGAAATGAATGGAGAGGAGGATGAATCAGGTGCCACAGCAACTGCCATTTTCATCGGAGATGATGATCTTCTAATTTCACATATCGGTGACTCTTCTGCGGTATGTATTATTTATCCTTATGTGTCCCAAGATGATATATAGAAATGGACTTCTTTATGCACGTTTCTCTGCACATGAAAGAAATGTAATAGAATTATGAAGAAAAAAACTATGACTTGGACTATTCTTTTATACATCTTTCATTTAGGGTATATAGGGGATTTGAATGTCTTCAAAATTACTTGACTTGTACTTAAGCTTGTTATATTCTTGTAGGTTCTATGCAGATCTGGAAAAGCAGAAGTTCTGACTAGTCCTCACCGTCCATATGGGAGCAACAAAACTTCTCTTGATGAAATTAGAAGAATAAGAGAAGCAGGTGGATGGGTGTGTTTTCCTTGTTCCTTCATCTTTTACATACCTTGACCATCATCCCAAGTCAATATGACAATATTCTATACAATATAAACCAAAGTTCTGATTTGAAAATTTTGACAACTTAGGATGTGAACTAAGTAGTGTTTTGTGGGGCATATTACCATTTTTTTTTCCTAGTTTAATTATTTATGCTGGGTGGTTTTATAGTTGGAAACCAGATGTAGTAGTCTCTTCCAGCTATAGCATGCCATGTGATAAGAAATTGTCACTTTCGAATATCGTTGATGTTTTTAAGTGTTCATTTTCAGGCTCAATTGTAGTTCAGATTTTCAAACTATGCTTTTATTAAACAAACTGTTTTCAATTTCTTTTTCTTAAGTTTTTGAAGTTTTTTCAGCAGAATGGGGGCAGCCTCGTGCACTTGATCACCATTCTTTATGAATGAACGCCCATTACATGGCTAATGATAACACAGATATATGTTGTCTATAGATTAGCAACGGTAGAATTTGTGGAGACATTGCTGTATCTCGTGCATTTGGGGACATGCGATTCAAAACGAAGAAGAATGAGTACGGTCCTTAATCTCTTCACTATTATGCATTTTGAGCTACCATAGCTAAAGTGTGACCTAAAGGATTTTTCTACCTTTTTGCGTGTGAAAAGGATGCTGCAAAAAGGAGTTCAGGAAGGAAAATGGTCAGCAAAGTTCATCTCTCGGTAGGTAAACTTATGTGGCTTAAAGTTCCTTACTTTTTCTCCAATGTGGTTTGTGTTACATTAGCATTCAATAAAAAGAATGGAGATAAGTTGTTTGCCTTGATTCATATGCTTTGGTAGGCTACCTTAGGCCTAATTTCACATTTTAAGATAATATCAAAGTCTAGTAAGATTTGTTGAATCTGTTATGCTATCACAAGTATTTACCGTCTTCAAAGTAAAAGGTGTATTGAATATTCCATTTTATCTAGAAATATAGCTAAATTAGAGTTTATAAAAAGGAGCAAATTTTACTTCAAGTTGACTTTGTGGAATTAAAATAAGTCTAAACCTGCATTCCAAGAACTACAAAGAAAATTGGTGGTCCAGATTGTTACTGAAATACATAATCAACATCTGAATAAAGCTCCTATTTTTGTTGGCTCTACCCTGATTCTGCAAAAATACAATGAGGACATGATAGTTTTAGACTGTGTTGCACTGTCTCGTTCAAATTTACCTTTATCTAATTTTATAACAAAACTATAAATTTTAACGTAAGAATGCCTTCACGACACAGTGTACAGCTCAACAATGACTTGGTTGTAGCGTACCCTGATATTTATCAGGTAGCTCTTGGCTCAGATGCAGAATTTGTAGTATTAGCAACCGATGGCTTATGGGATTACATGAGCAGGTCTATTACATGATTCCTTGAATCAGTTGTGCCACCTATAGTATAGTTTTTTGTTTGGAGTTAAATAGGTTTTTAGTTCTTAAACTTAGACATAAAATTGGAATTCATTCTTATCTCAAACTTTGATATATTTTGGTTTTCAAACATATTTCAAGTTGATACATTCCACCTTAGATGACAGTCTCGAATGATATTTAAGAGGTTCAAAAAATTAATATCAGAGAATTAAAAAGACTATACTTATTCATTTTTAAAGTAAAGAATTAAAATGTATCAAAGTTTGAGACATGAATAAATTTTAATTTCGGATTCAAGTTTAAAGACTAAAAACATATTTAATCCTTTGGTTTGGAAGAAATTACTTCGCATTCTTCTTACAATTGCAGCTCAGAAGCAGTTTCTTTAGTTAGGGATCAACTACGAAAACATGGAAACATTCAGGTAGGCACACTGCTGTATATTTGAAACCACAACGCTAGTATCAGTAAGCCATTGTAGTTGCAGCTATGATATTTTGTTTTCTCCTGTTTCAAATTCAGCTAGCATGTGAATCGCTTGCAGAAGCCGCTTTGGTAAGTTTTTACAAATCTCATGGCAGTTATCATCTTTTAACTTATTATATTGCCACTTCAAAGTTTATAGTAATGTAATGATATTCTCTGCAGGACCGACGTACACAGGATAATGTGAGCATTATAATTGCAGATTTAGGGTATGTATTTAGAAAATTATATTTAAGCTGAAATTGTTGCATAGGTGTTTGTTTATAAATATCATTGACATAAAATAAATTAACTTTTGTTAACCAAATTTGACTTTGTACCCGTAATTGATTGTGTTGTGTCTTATTTTGAGTGGTTTCAGGAGGACAGACTGGCAGAATGTGCCACTGGAGCAAAAAAATACTATACTTGAGCTGGTTCAAGCTCTTGCTACCATTGGAATTGTGTCTTTTGGAATCTGGTTTTCATCACAGCTTTCTTTATAGATGAAAAAGATACAACCAGTCATGTACATATAACAGACATATATATACTTCTGAACTTATTGCCTGCATAATCTTTATCTTAATTGTACATGCCTCACAGCTTAGAATCTACTTGGTTTAGGGCACCAAGGAATTGTTAAAATAAACATGTTTTTTAAGGATTCATCTTATTCTAATTCCAAAATTCAGTTATAACTTTGCATGGTTTGTCCCTTGTGCAAGTGGATCAACTGCTTCTTCCATTCCACCTAAATTTGATACCACACTCTCTTATTTTCTGAAGACCTTTGAAACTGAACCACAATGACCAGGATTATATTCTTAATTACACCATCTAAATGAGGTTTGACTTCTTTAAGTTGAAAATGAACAGTTTAAGCACTTTGGTTGTTTATTAACTAATTACCCAGATAAGTACTTTTTACTCAAAAATATTCTCTTAAACATAAAGCAATATAAGTATCTGTTTAGACTCTTAAAATTTTCTACAAGGATCCTACAGTATTTACACTGTATGGCCAAAAATCTTATTTTGCAAAGCTAGACTGCTGTAAGACAGCAAAATTATCTAAATTTAGATTTTCTTTTGTGTCGTTTAACTTGATCCAATTTGATAGGCAAAAGGGTTTTTCTAATTTCCCAACTTTGGATTTTCATACTTACACAAAGCTTGGCTGTAATTCAGTTAAGAACACACGCAAAAATTTAGTTTTTTTTTTTGCTGTAATGCATATAAAAATTATAGCCTAGATTTTTGTTCTAATTTCAGAACTTTGGATTCTGATATTTTTAGTAAATTGTTGAAGGAATTAGCATGATTGCAAAGTCGAAATGGAGTTTGTGTGGGTTATGAGACAAATGGTAGGTTTCAACGTGTTGGGTAAGTAGGGCATACTAAGTTTAAAATTGACTATTATTTGACCAAAATTAAGGAAGATAAATATGTGATGTCATTGTGAATGTTTACCACCAAAAATGCGTGTATGGAGGTGCACAATTAGAAACATCATGAACCTAACTTTTTTTCCTTCTTTTATCTATTAATCAACTTCTTTTTCAAACGCTGTCAGCCACAGGAATTGCAAATTCTTTGACGTTGATGTTTGTCAAACGAGTAAACAAAATGAATCGCAACTTAACCAGATATTTTACTATTTTATTTAATGTTACTCTCTCCCTCTGTTTTTTTTCCTACAACTCATTTAAAAGTTGGTTAATTTAGTTAATAGTATTGAATAGATTTTAATTTATGATTTCTTACAAACTATCTCTAACATTGTCAAAATATTTACAAATACATAACATTTCACTGATCACTTATTGAATTCAAAAATAATTTCAACTGAAGATGTTTCTTTTGTAAGAAAATAATTAGTGCAAGAGATATTCTAAATTGTTTCTTATGAAAGAAGACTAACTATAATTTTTAGTTTGAGTTTTTTTTTTAAAAAAAAAAAAACCCGAAAGGAAGAGTATATATAGTTTATCAGACAATCTCTTACATGATTTGTCGAAAATCAAACTGATAGTCAAAAGTTGAAAAATAAATTAAAAGATAAGAAGTTATTAGAGATTAGCTAAAAGCCGGAATATCAAAAGTTAATCAATTAATTAGAACTATGGTATATTAATATGTACTTGTAAAATATGATATGATATGATAGAAATAACATGCTTGTGTGTTTGTATATAATAACAAAATTAAGGATATGAATTGGAAGGAAAGAAGTAGTTTTCTTTTTTTAATTAACTGGGTAAAAAATTCTGTATTAACTAGATTTTTAATTGCTTGTGTGACTTAAAGAATTTTTAATGACTGAAATTTATCAAAATTAAATAATTTAATATAAGAAACAGATGCATAATCACATAGAACTTTTAATAATTGGACTCATATTCCACATGGATGAGTTTGAATATGTTGTTAATATGAATTTTTTCTTACAGTTGTTAATGTGAGACTCTTTAAAATTTATTAGTAAATGATCTGCAGATATTTTTAATTGTTGTTAATCTTGTTGTATAATCTTAGTTATTCAATTCATTTTTTAAAATGATATTGTTTTTAAAGTTCTTCTTTTAAAACATAACTCTGCTACACATATCACAACAAACCTTAATGGTTGTCTCCCATATCACAATCCAACTAGACTAGACATATACTTTTTTATATAACACCTTACTCATGCAAACACTTAACGCTCATCATCACCAGGTTGCCAAAAAATTATAAAAATAACTTTTAGCTTGTAAATTAATACAAGACGTTTTTTTGTCCAACGTTAAGAAAGTTATATATTGAAAAATATATAATACATTAATTATGACCTATCATTGGCAAGAGTTTAATTTGCATAATTTTTCTTCAACTTGTTTGCATAATAGCTAACAAAACAATGACATCACCTAAAATTTTCACTTCCACAAATTGATTTATCATTCATAAATGTTAATCAGACATTTCCACCTAGTAACACACCTTTGGATAAAACAATTTTAAAGTTCAAGATAAATTTCAAAGGTTTACGGTGGATACATAAAGCACAAAGAAGCAAAAGTGACAAATGCTACGGGAGTTGAATTTTTAACCTTTAGAACGTTTAAACCAATTAAAATTTAATGATAAGTTTTACTTTGTAAAATTTACCGATAATATTTACTTATAAATCATAATGTTTCAGTAAATGTTCGTTACAAGAAAAACAAGTATTATTGATGGTTAAAATTTGTAAAAAGTGTTAAAAATTCGTTGGTAATGATTTTTGACAGATTATTGATGGACCCAAATCCATTGGTAGTAATATTTAGGCAAAATACCCAATTTTGTCCCCACTTTGGTTCGGAAATCTCAAATTAGTCCCTTTATAGAAAAGTGAGTTGAATGGATCCTTACTTGTAATTAATTGACTCTAATCAGTCCCTTCCGTTAAATAGAAGGAAACGGAGTTAGTGGGCTGATGATGTGGCAGTTGTCTTTGGTGAGCTGTCATGCTTACGTGGTGTTAGGGTTCCCCATTTTCAAATTGGATTTTGTTAAAAATTGGGGATAAAAGGATTTGGGGTGTCCGTGTGTATTTTCAGCTGCCATGTATTTTCAGTTGGATCTTCTCCTAAACCCTGGTGTTGGATCTTCTTCTGGATGTTGCGGTCAACTTCCTCGACGGCATCGTCGTCGCCGCGGATGTAGTGCATGTAACTGTTGACAGTGTATTGGTTAATGGCGTTGTTGATTTTGAAAGGGTAATTGAGGCATTTGAGGAGGAAAGGAAGATCCTCTTTTAGTTTGGAGGAGGGGAAATCGAGGAGGGAGAGGAGGAATTTTAGGGTTTCGAGGATGTCTTTGGCAGAGGGGAAGGTTGTTTTGAAGGTGATTGGGAAATTGTGCGAGGAGAGGAAGGAGTTGATGGTGGAAACTACCGTTTGCTGGAACTGGCGGTCTTTGTAGAAATCGAGAGTGGGGCGTCCGCCGACGCCAACGGATGAGGGGCGGCTGCTGACGTCGAAGTCGCGGGAGGGGTACTAGCGGCGGTGGAAGTCGACTGGAGTGGGTGGCGGTGGAGGAAGGAAAGATTCACTACACAACACGTGGAAAGTGATGAGGAAAGGGCAAGCATATAGGGAGACATTATGCATGAAAATCAAATGGATTATACTAGATACATGAGAGCTTAAAATTCTTTCATTGAGAGCGGTATTCTCTTTTCTGTTTTTCCTGAGTAAGGAAAATAATTCAACTCATGTTCTTAGTTTCAGTGCTTTGCTATAGGTAGGCGCTTACTTTCTCTTCTTAATCAGAAGTTGTACCAACTAAAAATTTAGGCTGGAGAACAACTATTTGCACAAGTATGATCAAAACAAGGAATGCAAAGTTTCATCCTGTCAAATTTCATAATGATCAATAATAGCATAACAGAGAAAGGAAAGCATGAAGTTTGTGAATGTTATAACTTCTTCAACATTTGGTTGAGCAATATTTGAAATTCAATGCTTCAGTGTAGGCTGAAAACAGCTTGTTTAGAGCTTTACTCAGGCTAAAATTCTAGCCTCTCCAAAAAACCATTTTTCTTTAAAGAAATAAAAAAGCAAATCTGCATAAATAATTAAAGTAAAATGTTTTTAACATAATATTTTCTTTTTTTCTCCCCAAGGATGTGTGATCAGAATCTAGTAATTGTACAAGCTAAAATAACTTACGTGTCATTAATTTTTTTGCTGTCACCAACTACTTGCTTCACATCCTCACAAACAACCACCACATTTTGGGGCACGTTAATTCTGTTTTGAGGTAATAATTTATCACTTTCACTGTCCCCGAACACAGGATCAAGACTTATTCCGCCATGCTCTAATGTATCCGATGCATCTGAATGGTTCAAAGGCCTGATGTTGCCATCACAATTTGGTAACAAGGATGGACCTGGTGAATCTTGATTGCTTCCAACTTGACAACATTTCATATCAGGATTACGAGAAATTTTGCCATGTAAGTGAATTTGAGAAACTATTTTGGAAGGAAAACAAACAACAGAATCACTAAGATCTTCACCAACTTGCTGTCTATCACCAGGGATGGCATCCTTCCCAATTTCATTTTCGTGCTTGGCCAACTGCTCATCCACTTCTATAGATGACTCATTCTCTATGGAAATAATTGTATTTGAACGAGCTGAGAAACTACATACACTAACATGAGAAGAATCAATGCCACAAGAATCCAACCTTTGAAGTTCTAAATCGTTACCTCCTTCATTATTATCAGTCATACAAGGACATTTCTTGATAGTAGATATACAGCACCTACCAGTTGATTATAGTCTTCTTTTCTTCTTGCTGATTATAGTCTTTATTTCTAGATCAAGACCTCTGTTAAAATCATCTTCACCTTCAAGGCACTCAAAAGGCTCAGACTGTTCAAGTTTTAAATTACAATCTATTGTACTTCCGTCATGTAAAGTAAAGGCATCAGAATTTACAGTAATAATTTCAGAACCATTATCCTCCATGCTAAGATTTGAGGCAAATGCAAGTGAATCAGTATCATCGCAACCTAAGATATTAGGAGATTTCCTGGTATGTTTACACCTTCGTATACCCATACTCTGAATTGCATCAGCTAATACATAGTCATCACTATTACAATCACCGATATTTTCACCATCACTACAAGGTACAACAAAGGCTTGGACCTGTAATGTGCTTCTAATCCTTCGAGCTGGTTCATTTCTCAGGGTAACTGGAAAAGGTGATTTTACAGTTGCAGTCACAGTAGCATTATCAATAGGTTCATCCAATGATGCCTCTACATTATACGACTCATTCCTCAATGCAACAGCATCCTCAGCTGCACAAACTACCTCAGGTCTGCCAATCACACAATTGGTTTTGCAGCTTGGGAAAACCAATTGGTTTTGCAGCAACAGTTTCCAACATTCATTTATGCTCGGGCTCTCTAGAAAAATTAATGGATCGTGCATTGCTGTTGAAAAATTGCGGAGGTTGGCCCTACCGAGAAGCAGCGTCGACGTGGCACAGAGACACGAGAGCGAAGGGGAGAAGCCAGGGCTCGATTCCGACGGTGGAGGCAACTCGCGGCGGACTGCGCGGAGGAGGTGGCGACGCGCGTGCAGGGCCAACCCCTCCCTGGGTTACCATTTTCGAAGAAGAACGAGCGCGAGAGAAAAGGAGACTCTACGGTGTCCGGCGGTGCTTCCACCATAAGTGACGTCGCCGGCGAATTGACACCTCACCAAAGACAACTGCCACATCATCAGCCCACTAACTCCGTTTCCTTCTATTTAACGGAAGGGACTGATTAGAGTCAATTAATTACAAGTAAGGATCCATTCAACTCACTTTTCTATAAAGGGACTAATTTGAGATTTCCGAACCAAAGTGGGGACAAAATTGGGTATTTTGCCTAATATTTATCGAAAAAAAATTTATATCTGTCAATAATTATTTATCGATAAACACATAAAAAAATCCATCGATAATTACTAACGAATAAAACCGTCGATAAATTCATCAATAAATATCTCAATGTAGTTCATCTTCTTCTTCTTTTCCTGTCTTCTATTTTCTCAGTTTTTTCATTTTTTTATCAATCTTCTTTCATTCCTAAACCAAAACAAAAACCCAATTCATTTCAAAAACAAAATCAAAGACTAAACCTAATTACCCTAATTGTTTTAGAAACCCTCAAATTGGGAAAAAATCTTAATTTATTCTTCAAAGAACCATCTTTATTTCAATGGAGGTGGGATAGGAGAAGTGTGGTGATATGACAACGTGAAAAACTGCTCCGAGTGGTTCTCCTCTATCAAAGAGCCTTATAGTTGTGGTGGTTTGAGCTAAGATAGGAGAAGTGTGGGAATAAGATGGGTGCTAAAGAAAGATACATGATTGAAGAGAATGATAAAATGGCTCTTGAGATGAGAGGAAAGAAAATGAAGAAAGTGGTTTGAGAGAGAAAAATATATTGTCGTCCGTGGAGAGAGAAAAAGAAATGGGCGAAATTTTGCCGTTCTTTCTATCGACATATTTTTCCCGTCGGTAATTATCGAAGGTTTACCGATAGATTTTGTTTGTCGGTAATTACCAAAGGATTTATTGACGAATTTTTTCATTGATAAGTGAAATGTGCATTATCGACGGATTTACCGATGAATTTTTCCATTGATAATGTATTTGTTGATAATATTCGTCAGTAATTAAAATTTCTAAATCTGTCATATCTTTGCTTTTCCACTAGTCTTGAGGAGGTCATTGTCCAACTCACGTAGTGACTAGAAAGACATGACCAAGAATAGAACAATTTGAGAGAAGAGTTTGTCAGTTTTTAAGAACTGGTCATAAGATTGTTGTCTTCGTCTTAACAACCTCAATCCAGCATCCCTCTAGTCCAATTACGACCTTCTCCAGCAAAGCCCACCCCAAATCACCTAACATCAGTCCAATCTACACTAGTCTAACCACCTTCTGAGCAGTAGCAGCAACAAAACGATGAACAAGACTATGAAGATGACTATATAGATTATTAACATATTATTTATGTTTATGAACATATACTTGTTTTTGTACCTATGATGTTTGTGTACATATTATTTATGTTTTATAAACATATATTTGTTTGTGTATACCATGTTTAGTTGGATATTACTCATTGAACTTCCATTGTGTGTTGTTTAATTAAAAGCTTATGATCGAGTCTAATTGTAGAGTAACAACCAATATCATATTACACTTCAATCTACGTCCTTAACGACGAATTTATTAAAAGATATGTCCTTCGATAATCAAATGAATCCAATATTAATCAACGTTTGATTTACAAGAGAAAAAAAATACAAGTTTATAAAATATATGATGTAATAACATATAGATAAAGAAAAAATGTTTTAACATGGTTATATAAAATGAAGCTTTGTAGATTGTCCAAAAATATGTATGGAAAGAGGTGTGGCATATAAGAAGAAGCACATATTTTAACTATTTTTGGCATCAACTTCTTCCTTTTTCTTCCCCTGAGGTTGATTCTGTGAGACGATAACAAAATCCGTCTTTTAAGTTCAAGAACGAGACTTAAATTTTGTAGTTATGAATAATAGAACTTGCAGAAATCACAAACGTGATTACCAAATGGAAAGCAAAAGCTTTATTATAATATTCTTCGTCATAGCCCATTGATACGCATCTGGTGTACATATATAAAATAAAATATGATGCTAATTTATTGGCTCATAACACACACAAGGAGTGGCTCCGATGAAGAAACTCGATTACATATCTCCTCATACACGACCAAAACATTGAGTAGGAAGAGAGATGACAGTGTATATAAAGGTTAATTTATTTCATTATTAGGTTTCAAGGTCTTCAAGGGCCCTTCCCAGGTTTCTTAGTGTGCCTTGGGTTGGCTCCTGCCTCGTCGTAATCCAACACAAAATCATGACCAAATAGCTTCCTCGACTTCACCTTCATCCAAAACCAACACCAGAAAAGTAACATGTCAGTTTAAAAAACATTGTGGAAACTATGTACCACATTATAAACCAAAACAAACAAACATCTATGTTTCCCACATTAAATGTCTTGACATTTAACAGAAGCAAGAGGACAACAGGGTGTGTACCTTTAAAGGTAAGCCATGAGTAGGATGCATGTTTTCCCTGAAGCCTTCAGCCAAACCTGTAAGCAAACAAAAACTCCAGTGTTATGTGTGTGGAAAGAGGTAAATGTTTGTAATCGTATTAAAATAGGTAGAGAAGATGGTGACCTGAAGATAAGGGAAGGAGGAGGAAGAGAAGAAGTAGAAGGAAAGTGGTGATCTTAAGGGCCATGACAGGTATGAAGGTGTGTTTGGTTCTTCCTGTTATTAGATAGGAAGAGAGAACATGAAAAATTACGTGTCTTGGCAGGGAAATGGAAGCAGGAACACCCCTTTTTAAATTTGGAGAGGAGAGAGGTATTGTGATGGTGTACCCCACCCAATAGCAACAGGGTGATGATGAAATGCAATAACTTGTACTCTTTAACGCACAACACTTAAGTCAACTGTACTATTCTATGGGACTATGCATAATTGCGTCAAAGAAAAGATAGTGATTGTTTGCATGTGCACATTGCCAACATTTCCCTGCATGGCTCAAAATCAGCTTCTCCACCTTTTCCCAAGTCAACATTCTTATATCTTCCACCAAATGCTATTTTATTACATGCCTATACTAATTACAGTTTTTACCAACATGCTACATAATATCTTATCTCTTAATCACGTTGTTATAGAGTTTACTTGACTAATTTTTCTGCCAAATCCATTATATAATTGGCATCTGCTAAATCTGTGAACATCGTCAAGCCGTCACACTCCTCCAAAACTAGATCTTCATGTGATGTTTCCACCCAACATGTCCCTTAAATAGATTTTTCAATCTTTCGAGAGATTAACTCTTAGGGATACATGGGTTGATCCAAAAATTATACTTTCGTTACAAGTAAAGTTTTTTTCTTTCCCTATCACGATGAGTATAAGAGGCACCGTTGATACATAATCGTGTGGGGTTGTCTATTTATTGATGAATATGCTGTTCATATTGTAAGGATGAATTAATTTCACCTAGCTGGATTTGCCGAACACCACATGCAGATGAATTGGGTGGTGAAAGCTGCTAAAAGCTTGTTGCGTGTTTCAAAATTTCCGTGGTACCTATCACCACTTTGGTGGAATGTTGCTTTGAGTCCTCACATTTCGGGTTCGTCACTTTTGATATAGTCAATGGATGGAGACAGAGACAGGGAGAGTGGGCAACAGAAAAATTCAAATAGGGAGCAAGAAGAGAGTTGAATTAATGTGGAATGCCCCTTAGTGGGTGCACTAGCAAAAAGGAGACGGAAACAACTACCATTACTGGTTTAATCCTACATTAAAGCAAGGAAATTGTTAGCTTAATCATCCTTTAGGAGACCATAATCTATGTTGGTAATGATTGTTTCAAATGGTTTTTTCTGCTTTTAGCAAATATGGTATGAAACTTGTAATGTGGGCAACAGAAGACTATAATATTAGGCCTTATAAGTAACAAAACACTAGAGATATTCCCACGTGGATACGTAGCATCTCATTCCTACAAGTACGTACTATACAACCAAAAAGGTTCCATTGGAGTTAGAACTTGACAGTGGCCTAAGTACCATCAATAATATTCTTTGCACATATGATGATGAAGATTTTTCCATGCACATGGATATCTTTATTTGCTTCTATCTTTGCCTGCATATCTAATATAATCTTTGCCCATAGACGCAATTGTGCATTCTTGATCTGCTGAGTTCCTTATACTAATCACTGGGAAAGGGGAGCATTCTGATTTGTGTGGTTTAGCATTGCTCATACCAACAATTGGAATAAAGAATAAACTATGCAGTGTTTGTTTCAACTGGCAAAAACCAAAAGCAATTATATAAATAATGCAGCTCACACAATCAGGATTCTCTCTCTAAATTGATTTTGTTTTTTGTTTTCTTGACTTCCATCACAGAATTACAAAAATCTAGTGTTGGCAAATATGCACTGCTCTTAATTGGAGTAAACAGAGAAGGGTGCATATTTTTCTGTCTACTATTGCATATGTTGAACCATTTTTATCCACACAAAGACATCGCATATGTGAATGACACTGTTTCTTAAATCTGGAACTCGAGAGTCAAGTAAGAGATTAATGCATTCAGTCACTACAGAGATGCTCAAAGTGGAGATGCTGTTCATTTTGGAAGCTTAGTGTGATTTTCTGTGGGACAAAATTATACAGTTCTTTCTATTATTTTTATCCCATTAGAATTGGCATTTTATTCTTCTTTGATGCAGTTCTTTTTATTATGCGAAGCATTTATATAAACTAAGACGTATAGTAGTATTGAAAGACTCAAAATTGTGATTATTAGTTAGTAATTAGAGATGGAAGATGGATTAAGAAGAAATTAAAATAGAAGGGAGAAACAAAAGTGAGAATAGAGAATCTCATTCACATCCAAAGCACTGCTTTAGAGATACATTTGGTGGCAGTCAGATCAGAAAAGGTTAGAAGCACTTTGTCTGAACTAATTTAAAAGTAAGAAAGGTACCCATATTTGATCCCTTCTCCATTAAAACTCAAAAATGTGTAGAGAATGGAAAAAACCTAACTTTAACCATTTTTTTCCATTGACATTACATATTCCTATGATGGCTTTTCAAGGTCTCATGAGACAGAAATACACTTGTTTTTAGATTAGGTTGGGTATCAAATCCATATCTTGGGAAACCAAGAATTGAGTTTTGAATGCAGTGTAACTGTTTGGGCTCTGAACGTGCGTTAACTCTCGCAGTTACTTCATTCTCATGTACAATTAAGAAAACTACACACCCATTACATGGGAGAGGTGACAAGTTATTTATTTTTTAGTGGAGAAATTTAAATATGAACAAATAATTTTTTTTTATAACAAAATGTTATTTTACTTTTTTTATTATAAAACATTTATGTAAATATTCTCATAAATAATTTTTGTAAAAACATAGAAAACCATACTTTAGAAGTGATATTAATTTAAAACTAGCGAGACTCAATTGTGTTATTTTTAGGTATAGTTAGGAACATGTGATCTTGAAGGGATTTGGAGAGCATTGCTCTCAAGTAAGGGAAACTAATTTTCTTGTTTTAAAGTTGTAGATGTTTTGAAATTTCAATTTGCATGTTTGGTTGATTTGAGAATGTTTGAATTTCTGATGGTGTTTAAGTTGTTGAAATCTACATATTTATATGTAATTTGCATTGTTTGAGTTGGTGTTGAATTTATAAACTTAAAATCTAATTAATTGAGCGAGTTGATATGTGCCTTGATATTAAAAAGTGTTTTTGACTAAAGTATTAAGTAGGGAATATCAATTTGACCACTTGAATAAGTTCCTCCTTTCCCAAATAATAGTTTTAAGTATGTTGGTTTTTGTCATGGCATTGAGCAGTGGCAAGTTGATGTTGAGCACCTGTTCATTGTGCAGGTCTGAGAGCATTTTAGTTCTAGATCGCTGAGCACACCGCTGAACACCCAAAAATGTGAATCTTTTGGTGTTGAGCGGTGGTAGGACACCATTAAGCGTCACTTTTTACTACAAGTCTGAAACAATTTTGTTCCAAAGCACTAAGCAGTAAAAGGGTGCCACTGGACCTTTTTATGAGAAGAATGACGTTGAACGTTAGGACTACCACTAAGCATCACCTTTTGTAAAAGTTTGGCATTGAGCATCAAGATTGTCACTGAACATCACCTTCTATGAGAAGTACTAGCATTGACACCATTTTTTAGTGCTAGTATACATGTTTGAGTTTTTATTATTCCATGTCTGTTTGAGATAGAATTTGCAATGTACTTTATGTATGTTGAATACTATGGTGTTTTAGTAAATGATGATATTGTTGTGAATATAATTTGTTAAATCATGGTATGAAAGTGATGATGAAGTAGTGATTTACAAGAAGGGAATCTCGTGGAATGTTTGTTTCGCTAGGGTGTGCCTTGATATAAGGACTATTCCATTTTATGTAGTTATCTTGTACTCTATTATTCATTTATACTCATATAGAAGAGGAGGATTAGGTCGTGTGAAAGTGGCAGGAGGTCCTGTCATAAAGGCAACCATAGAGTTCTTATGGCCATGATAGGGACTAACCTTATGTGTGTCAACTCGCTAGAGTAGTACTTTTTTCTCCATCTAAGTGCATGACTTCACTAGTTTGAATCAAGAGCACACATCTAGATAATTGAGTATAGTACAAGTCTTCAAATGTGATATGGTTATTTTTATGAATGAGTGATGTATAATAAAATATTTATGTTTGTTTCATGAAAACTCTTTTGCGCATTAGCTTACCCAGTTGTTTTCTTTGGTGTTTATATTGTTGTTTTTGCAATGATCATCTTATTAGTGTGAACAGAAGACGTATAAGTGTTAAAGCATCTCTAATGAAAACAGTGATACAAAATCTTCTTCTTGATTGTCCAGTAATTTTTATAGTTGTTAGTGGGTGTTGCTCCCTCCACCACCCCAAGTGCTCCTACACCTCCCCATTATTTTCTTTTATTCCAAAAATACCCTACACCTCCCCACTATTCTCAACAATCTCTCTCTTTTTCTCTCCCCATTGATGGAGCATTCACATGGCAATTCCACATAACCACAATCAAACTTGTTCTCAACGGTTTTCACCTATGATTGACTCCAATGCAGATTCTGCACACTACAAAATTAAAAAAAGTTAATTATTTTGTATTTAAGTATAAAATTTTTAATTAAAATGTATCAAATAGAAAATAAAAGATCTTTGTATAAACTAAAATTAAACTATACATTAATTAAAAAATTATATTTAACAAATTTATATATAATTTTTATAAATTAATTAATTTATGAAATTTTTACCTAATAAAAAAGATATGAAATCTGAATTACGCCACGTATAGTTGGATTTATAATGGAAAAAAAATTTTGTCCAATGCCAGCTTGCCGTTAGATATATTCAAATTACTAAACGATATGTGAGAAATAGAAAATAAAAATAAAATAGAGGATAAATAAATTGAAAAAAATTAAATTAAATTAAATTAAAGAGTTGATTGTTTAAAAATAAAAATAGAAATTAACATTAAAACTATATAATTCGATTAATTTAATAATAAAAAACTAAAATGAAAAATAAGTACAAGGGACAAAAAATAATGCAGTATGCTCACTTATTATCAAAAATTTTATTTTTATTATTTTTAATTCTTATCATCATCTTATTTTATTTTTAGGATAATGATATTTTTACGCTTAAAAGATTTTTATACCCATTTAACACTATTATTAACTACATTTTTTTGTTTTTTTACATATATATATATATATATATATATATATATATATATATATATATATATATATATATATATTAAAGTTTACTTTTTTTTTATAAATATTAAAGTTTACTTTTTTTTAAACTACTTTATCTCTATAATGGAATGTTAAATAGTTGTTTTTAGTGTCAAACGATTTTTTTTTTAGTTTTAATATATTGTGTATTATGAAATACTTCGGTTATATCAATATAAGGCTTGTTCTTAATATATAGGCTTGTTCTTAATATATGTATGACTATTAAGTTAATATGTACTTGGTCCATCTCTAGTTTGTCAACAAAACATCACACAAAACACTTAATCATAATGGTCCATGATTGATTATGATAATTCAAAAGCTAACAGGTATTTGGTACAGTGGATTCAGGCTCATCTAGATAAAAGTTCAAAAATAGTAGTATAAATAGTACATCTTACCAGGTATGTTAATTAATTACTATATTTATTGCTTGTTGATGTACTAAGGTAACTTAAATATCAGAGTGTCTTTTGCATATAACTCCTACCTACCTTATAAAAAAAATCGAGTAACTAAGAAGAGGACTAGTACTCAAGAGGAGGATGAGTAGTCCGAATGTTAAAAGTCTTTGGAGCATCCTTGAAAGTTTTTACAAGATATACACTCGAAGAACATTTATTTTATTTCGTTCTCTCTTCAATACAATAAGTAAACAATTTTTGAAGAAGTAAAAGTAATTTTGATTATTCTAAACTATAATAAATAAACTAATTTTAATTGATGTCAAATGTAGACTCATTCACATATAGTTTGTTACTATGGGCTTATAGCCGACCAAACGGTAAAGGTGCAAGAGAGCCTCTAAGTTATTTTGAGCTCATGGTCGACCGATGGTACCTCCTAGGCAAATGAACTGAGCGGACAAACAGTTAACCGTTCGGTAAAATGGGCTCGCAACCAACCGAACAATAAAGGGGCAGAAGAGTCGGCAGACCGATGATACCTCTCAGGTCAATAAACCGATCAGTAAAAAGAGCCGTTAAGGTAATCAATAGTAATAACTGTCGTGGAGTTAATGAAAATAAATTGTCATTTATTGACAATTAATATTGTCATTCATTCGTGGAATTAATGAAAATAAATTGTCATTTATTGACAATTAATATTGTCATTCATTGGTGGTTAATGAGTCAGACCTAACGGTAAGCTCATTATAATTTATAAATATATTTTTGGCAAAGGAGACAAGGAACTTTTTAACTTGAACTGAACTTAGAGCTCTGATAACTAATCTTGATTACAAGATTACTACACAAAGTCACTGACTTGAGCGTCGGAGTGTCTTTTGCAGGCACCCTCCCCCGCGGCTTGGACAAGAAGAAGAGAGAAGACAACACAACTGGACATCGGAACAGACAACTTTGAATGTTTTGGATTAGGGTTCTAAATCCTACTGAAAGTTAATCACTGAAATTAGGTAAGCTCATTATAATTTATAAATATATTTTTGGCAAAGGATACAGGGAACTTTTTAACTTGAACTGAACTTAGAGATCTGATAACTAATCTTGATTACAAGATTACTACGAAAAGTCACTTACTTGAGCGTCGGAGTGTCTTTTGCAGGCACCCTCCCCCGCGGCTTGGACAAGAAGAAGAGAGAAGACAACACAACTGGACATCGGAACAGACAACTTTGAATGTTTTGGATTAGGGTTCTAAATCCTGCTGAAACATAGTTAATCACTGAAATTAGGTAAAGGAAGGGAGATGATTTCAAGGTGATTGAGTTTGTGAGTTTGAAAGAGAATAAGAAATAAAGTGGTGGAGTTTCTTTCAAGGAATTTGAAAGTGGAAATAGAGATTTGAAGGTTAAATTTTATGAAAACTTGTGATTATTTGATAGATGTAATTAGTGAAAAATAATATATTATAATAGTGGACAGATAATATATTTGTATGATTAGTATAAATAAAAAATGAAATATAATTAGAGAAAATTAATCTAAAATAAAACTTCGATGATTATTTTATAAAAAAAAATAGGTATAATTAATTTAGAATAAAACGTGATTGGTTAAAAATAATTTAAATTAAATATTAAATTATAAAAGATAAAAACTTTTATTAATGCATTACTTTTGTAATTATATCTTTTATTAGTATTTCATTTAGATGCTTTATTATTTTCTCTATTAATATTATATTTAATTACTTTTTGTTTCGTTATTAAGATTATTATTGTTATTATTATTTTATTTTGTTATTATGATTATTAGTTATTACTGATAAATAAAAAGTATAAATTTTAGAAAAAATTAAGAACCATTTGGTGATTACACTCTTCATCTCATCAAATAACTTATATGAGATAGAATTTCATCTTTCACCTTCAAATACTCACTCTCACAACTAATAAATATTCTGAAAGAAAAAGAACCTAAATTATAAAATTTTTTATTGGCGGAGGGGGAATAGGATTGTTTTAATTTTTAAACTTTGTTTAAATACATTAAAAATCATATATGACAACTGTATATGGATAATCATTTTTATAATTTTTTACCTTACAAGACATATGATTCTTTTACTAGTTTATATTAAAGTAAAAGAAAAATTACATTTATCTCTTTTTAGATTTTGTTAAATAATATTCACCTTCTTAAAAGAATAACTCACTTTTTATGTTTTAATAATGTAACGCACGCATTGCTTTTATTTTAAAATATTAAAATAGAAGTATTTTTTTATAAAAAAAGCTTAATGATTTAATTTATTATTGTATATTAATAATATATAAAAAATATTGTCACCCAATTATACGTTGATTTTATAAACATATAAAAGAATCATATACTTGAAAGAGTTATTTTAATTTAAAATGTACGGTTAGATTTATTAATTTATTTTTATTTTTTACACAGCAATTAAATTAAGAGTGAAAATAAGTAAAATAAGGAAATCAAATATTTTTTTATTAACAAGATAAAGAAGACAAGTGTTTATTTTAAAATTAAGAATGAATATAATGAAAAAACCCTGAATACAATGTAAAAACTATCGTCAGTCTAATAATTGACAAGCACAACTCAGTTGATAAACTTTAAATTAATATTCGTATATTGAATACAATACCTAGCCGTAAATCGTACTAATTTCCATTTAAGAACTTTAGTTCACTCCGTTCTTCTATCTCATCAAGCAAGACAAAAGATTTCTTTAAAACCAAAAAGGCACAAGTTTACTCGATAGATAATACTTATTATAAAAGAAAATTGACACCTTAAGATGTATATAGTTGGAAGTAAAAAAATGACAACATATAACATTAATATAAATAAAAATAAAAGATGAAAAATGAACATAAAGTTTTAGCGAAAGGGAAAAATAACTAGCAGTAACAATAACGACATGAAGTTGTATTTTTGTATTCTTAATTATTGTCCTTATCCGAACTCACCAATTTGCGGTGCGTTCTGGTTCTTCCAGACACGACCAATCAACGACAACATTAAAATTGCAGAGATTATTAGTTACACTGCAATTACTAATAGTCTACTCTAACAATTATTGATGATTTAAATTACTCGAAAGTTTCTCTTTTGCGAACTATATTTAAGGTTTATAGTTATTTCATTGTCAAATTTCACATCCCAGTTACTAAGGCATTATACAAACAAATAGATAAGAACGAAAATACATTGGTTTAAGAGTGATCATTCAGGATATGATGTCGTCCACCCAAAAATGGGTGATCTCCAAATATGGAGTTTGAAAACTGCCTACGATTTGGCGAGACATTTTACAATTTAATCTTGGTAACAAAGATTCACATAACCAAAAACCATAATGAGATATGCAGGAACATGGCAAAATTATCAAAGTCGCCAAAATTCACAAACTTTTTACTTAGACAAGAGAAAGAAAACACGAATACAGGCTACACCCAGACGACTCCTTCCAACAAGTGCAACAACAATCCACCACACTAGTTCTTTTGGTATCATCACAATATACGGCGAGTTTCTTTTTTGTATCCACAGGAATAGCCAATATATGATGTACATATGCATTTTAAAACAAAGGAATTAAAGGTTGATGATTTCATGAATGCATGATGATTTTTGCCCTAAGAAACCAACTGACAAGTAAAAAAATGAAAAATGCAAAATGCTAGAAAGATGTAATCTCTCCCATCCTGGGTCATCAACAAACAATCGATCCCCAGCCTGGAAAAGCAATGTGTGGAGAAAAAAAAATTATATGGATGGCCAACAGCCTAGGGACAATTATACACAATAGGATGATGAAAAACAAATGGTCTAAGATGCAGGTTAAAAGTAAAAAAAAAAAGGAAGAGATTCACTTGAAATAAAGTACTTTGGGTGGTGTTGATGAAAACCAGTTCAACCCAGCGAATTCAACTATTCCAATAAAGCATGATCAGTTGAGGAAAAAACCGTTTTCAAGCTCGAATGGGTTTATCTTCTCATAACATCAAACTCCAAACTCATCATCCAATTCCAACTAAGAGTAACTTAGTTTCTGAATCAGGAATCAGTTGCCTCCCCGTAGCCATTCAATCAATTACTTGTTTCATGAAGACCTACACCCACATTTGCAAACTCATCGCTACCTTCTTCCTCTTGACAGACCTGGACTTAATGGTGCTCATGCAAAAGTCAGTGATGCATTGGTGATGATGCAAGAGTTAGTGACAACAAGAAGACCTTCAGACTGATAACCTTCACGTTGTCTGACCATGGAGACAAATTGACACATGCAATCCCAAGACCCACCTCGACACACCCAAATGCATGCAGATAGTTTATGACAATGGATATGCTAATCCCGATGAACCTCAAACAGATATAGCTCGAGTGATAGCCAACTTGGCCCACTCAGCAGATTCCTTAATCAAATGATCTTCTGAGGTCAAACATTCATTCAAAAAGTCTCTGCTTGACAAAGACTGCTGTATTAAAGAACCAGCATTGCTTCCCAGGGTATCAGCTAGATCTCCAAGGACCCCAATTGCTGTTTTCATAACTACTTCGTCCCTGCATTCAAAGAGGCAATGAAGTCACTAAAAGTAATGAACAAACAACAAAGAAGAAGAAAAAAGAATTTTTTTGCTTTCTTACATGTCTTTTTCCATGTATATGCTATCCAAAAACTGGAGGATGTGAGGCGCATAAGGAATCAAAAGCTGGGATTTTGATGAATTTTTAAACCCTTGAAAAATCCCAGAATATGCCTCTAATATCCCATTTCTCAAAGAATTAATGTACTCTGTCATTTCATCATCAAAACCTGATGTGTGGGCATACATCTCTGCAGCAAGTTGTAATGTGTTCATGGCATACATTAAGTATTTATTAAAGTTATCTCCTATTGCAAGTGCTATATCACCAATGCATGAAAACAGGGGGGGCTTCACAGAACGGTGTAAATTATCACTCGACAAATTTTTAAGAAGTTGTGTCATAATCCCATCACAATAAGGCAGTATTTTGTCCTCCAATGCTCTGCATATGTCCCCTACCACACCAACAGTGACAGCACAAACTTGGTACTCCTCAAAGTTCTGAAGGTCCATGTCAAGAAACTTGTAAAATTCTGGCATGTATTTCGCAAAATCAGGGCCTATCGCATAGGCAAGGGCTCCAATGGCTAGCATTGCCTCCTCATGTGCAGTGGCATTTCTAAAAGCAAAGACCCTGAAAAATAGTCCCATTATCTGATCAGAACACTGCAAGAAGACATATTTGGTACCTTCTGAAGACCCTAGCTTCTGAATAATTACTTGCATGCACCCACAGAGGAGGCCTATCAATTCACTACGCTTTTCCCGTTCATCAGAAGAAAGATTTTGCGCTTCAAGACATTTGTGCAGCTCCATCATGATGACAGAAACTAGTTGTAACACCAAAGGAGCTGTTTCATCTGTGGAACACCTAACCACTTCATTCAGTGTTTCATACGCTGAAGTTCTCAACCGCGATTCTGTAGCATCCTCTCTACGTGTAACAGTCAGAAGGGATTGAACAATATCCTGAAAAAAGGGAGTTATAGGAGATGTTGGTCCCACATCCTCATAACCCTGGGCAAGAAAATACAAAGCACCACAGGCCTTCTCAGCAACATTGGGAACATCCTTCATGCTCTGAAGGAGAACAGTAATAATCTGTTGGCAATTTCCCTCATTAATAATTGGCGTACCAACAATTGAACTGTGAAGAAATTCAAACATTCGTCCCAATGTCCAAGCAGTGGTGTCTTTCACATGGTTGTTTGGGTCCTTCACTAAAGCACTGAGCATAAATGGTAACGCATGGTTAACAAGAGGTGCTAATTTGTCAGGGGAAGGCCCCTCCAAGATAGATCCAAAAGCGTAAGAGGCTGCCTCCCTTTGCCTCCAATCTGGTTTGGTTATATTCTCCTCAATGAAGGGCATTACCAGTGGCACAATATCATCTCCAACAGTACGAGCAACTAAACCAAGGCATGTACCACCTGCCATTGCAATATTCCATGCACCTTCGTCCAGATCCTGATCTTCTTCTTGTTTGAGTAATGTTTCCAGCAGCAGAGGGATAAGTGCAGGAAGGGCTTGCTTTATAAAATAAAAACAAGGTATTTCAGAGTCTCCATTGGAATCACCTATATATTCTTCCAAGATATCAGTCTCCTCATCACAAATTGTACTCCAAAACTCTATGGCTTGAAGAGCAACAGGCTCCTCATCACCCCTAACAGCCTTTGCCGTGATGTTATATATATCCTGGATGTAAGGAGCTAGTTTCTCATAATACATGGCAGCAATAGAGACCAAACATTCAAAGGCTGCTTGACGTATTTTCACTTCTGGGGATATAGTTGTTTCACAAACAACTCTCATTATATAATCACGCTCCATATCATTGGTAAAATTAGCCTGAGCAAATCCAAGAGCATTGTATAACGCAATTGTAGCAGCAAGCCTAACATCATTATTCCCTTCAGATGCATTCATACCTTGAACTACAGCAGTAAGTATTTTATTTACTTGTTCCTGATCAACAACCTGAGGAGATACTTCCTCACACAAATACCCTAGAGTCTCCAAAGTTGCCTGCTTTACATGAGTAGGTACTTGATGAATATTTGATAGAAGTGACCCGATCAGCTCAGGCCACTGTTTCTGAGGAAGCTCAATTCCAGCAACTTTAGCAATTACTTGAGTTGCTGTAGATCGAGCTTCAAGGGCAAGAGAAGAGAGTGTTTGCAGCAAGCATGACTTAACTTGAGCTTTCGCCACAGGGTCCAGAGACAACCATCTTTGAACCAATTCCTGCTTTCTGCTTTCATCCTTGGCATCCAAAGCATTTTTCAGTATTAGACCTGCCAACTTTCGGCTATCAACCGGTTTATCTTCACTTGCTAATTCTCCAGACAGAGAGACCAAGAATCCAGGAAGGTTTTGCTCCTGAAATTGTCGCAGAGTGTCCTCGGCATGCTTCCGGACATTCCCATCAATTGATTGAGCATTCAAAAGTACCTGAGTAACTTCCATTGCCATACTCTACCTAATGGCACAAAACAATCAGCTCCCGATTGTTCAATCACGAGTGAAAATTCAAAGAAGAAAAATATGGGAGGGGGGATTTAATTGAAGAAGCGAATCTCTATTAATAATTAAACTATCCCAACCCCAGATCCATAATCACCTAAATGACCAGCACATTAAGAATTCAAAAATAGAAATACTATGATATCAAGCAAGAAAATAACTTTTATAAATTCACGTGACTCTAGAACAAAGCACACAAAAAGAACTGGACAAACCTATATTTAAATTCGATACCTCAAAAGTACATGTCCTATATATTATCCGACTAATCGAAATGATACACCTAATTTAGATGCGTTTTCCGGTCTCTATAATGATAATTAGAAAACAAAAACCAATTAAATCCGCAAACAAGTGCATATGGAATACAGTTTTTGTGGCCACAAGAACAGTTGACTTTGGCAACCGCTCGCGCCTCATCTCATCCAATTATCCGAGTGAGAAGCCACAGAATCAATCAACCACAGATCGAAACCAAGTCAACACAAACAATAATTCATATCAATCGCAATTCAAAAAAGTAACAGAACCATCAAATCAAAGCACTCAAACAAGATTGAAACAAGAGAAAACGAAAACCTAAAACGCAAAAAAAAAAAGGCGAATCGGATAGGTAAATAGAAAGAAAAAATGAAAGAAGAAAAACGAGATCGGATAAATAAAATCACCTGGAATCGGCAAAGAGATCTGAAGAATCGAAGCGAAGAAGAGAGAGTGAGTGATAGAGTCGGAGAATAGAGTGAATAACAAGAGGAAGATGAAGAAGCAACTGCAACAGCCAAGGGCAATAGGATTCGAAATATTAGAAATAAAAATATAAAAAATTATATAATTGTAAAAGCACGCGCTAACAATAATCGCGCTAATTATATTTCTTTAGCAATAAATATAAGGATTATTATTTTGGGACTTTGAAGTAATTCATATTTGTTGAGTACGAGTTATTAGTGTTAATCTGATTTAGGGAATAATTAATGGATTAGTGATAGCGTGTGCTGTGTACAGCGTAAAGGCGGTGTCTTTTGCCCGGGCGACGGGCCCGCGTTTGAATTGAATAAAATTATTGTTTTTTGTTTTTGGTGTCATCCATAATTGAAGGAAACTGATTTGCATTTGCATAACATTTCAATTATTTAAGAGAGAATAAGTCAATCATATCAACGTCTATTGTTCTACTTCCATGAATTTGTTGACCTTCTTAGACTCTTATCAACGGCCTCCATTTCATTCTTCTGTTGTTACTTTTCCTATTTTAATATATATATATATTAGTAACTCTAAGATTAAGGATAAAAAATAAATTATTTATATTTAAGCCATTTATTTATAAGTACAGTCGTTTTAAGAAACTGTTTTTTTTAAGTCATACGAGTTGAAGAAAACTAAACCTCATTAAGGCCAATAATAATCCATCTATAACTATATAATGAGGAATATATTATTATTATTATTATTATTATTTAGTGCGTAATTTTTCGTATAAAATTTGATTAAGTCGTTATTTATATGTTTTAATTAGTTCATTCCTTTACAACTCTTTTTTTCATAATAATGAATATATTAATGTGTCTAGTTAACAACACGAAACAATTATTAACTAATTTCCAAATTCTTTTTACTTAGTGATCTGACGTTCCAACGTGATTAAGTATTATGGGTGAGGATGAGTATTTGTTAGAAGTTTTGATACTTAAATAACGAATTAAGTGACTTTTATATGATAAAAACTCAGTAACTTTAGTCAACTTTATTTAATTTTTAATTGGTTTATTTATTTTTTTTCAAAAATTAAAATTGATTATTGTCATACCTCGTAAATGTGCACCCAAAACCCCTCCTGTCAGTCATTAAAAACGCACCCAAAACCCTTTTCGAGGACGCCAGGTGTTACGAAACGAGGATCTGAAATCAGACAGTGGGATGCAGGTGTCAGCAGAAGAGCGGACGCTCGTTTTACGTGGGAAGAAAAATGATTTTTCTGAAACCTTATTCCCACTCTCTCTGCATGCACCCTTCTTCTTCCAAAAATCTGATCTTTCATTTTCTCCTTCTTCTCTCTAGAAAATCCTCCCTTCTCTCTACTGTAACTCATCTTTCTCTTTCCGATCATCATTCAGAAACCGTAGAAGCGTTCCCGGCGTCGTGAGCTTCATTCTGAACCGAACAGCTCCAGATTCTGAAACTGGTAAGTTTCTCGTCCCTAACTGTTCGTTCGTATGAACATACAAACCAAGCCCTGGTTGCACGCAATCACCTTGTCTGAATCAATCTTGGTTCTGTAACTTGTTTTAGTTTGGAAGAGTTAAGTAATCTTGAGGGTAGAAGTTGTAGTTGGACGAACCAAGAACCTACGTTTAGGACGTTCACTCACGAATCCAGGTAAGGGAAGCTTATTAATTTAATTCATATGACTATGTGTTGCATGAACGTTCGTTGAATTGAGTTGGATATGAAAATTGATGGTGTTATGTTATGATGCATGAAATGTATGAGATTTCTGTGATTTGATGATATAAGATATGATAAATTGAATATGGTATGAATATAGATGGGTGAGACTATATGTTAAGAACTGAAATTTAATAATATTGACTATGATAAGAAATTCCCCTTATGAGTGTGTACGTACGTTGCTGGACGGTCCTCGACCGTTCGGTTTTCTAGTGAAATTGAATTGGTATTGGATTCTTTCATTTGGGAAGGATTCTAGTTGAGGACGAACGTCCGCACTTCGGAGTACTGTGTATGAGCGTTCGGCCAAACACAGTTGGGTATTGTCGTTCGGTTATAAATCTAAGTATATAAGTAATTGTATATTTTGTTGTTCGTAATCACTACATCAATAGTATCGTATTATATTTATCAAACCTTTTATTATAAATTTATTAGTGCTCGGTCTTACACCAAGCGCTCGTGCTGAGTAGTGTTTGGTCGTACACCAGGCACTCGTCCTATCTCTTTAAGTTAAATTTCTTGATATGAGCGTTCGTTCAGACCCTCCAGGGTCGCTCACTGTAGTGTCCAGTATTAAACCCAATTAAACTAAGCATTCACAAGCGTTCGGTTTCTTCATATGAGACAATTCTAAGTATTAACCTTCGTGTTTTGGAATATTCCTATTCATTGGTTTCACCCTAGAGTCCACGTCCTTGGTTTAGTCTTTTATTGTTCTGAGTGTGTTCTCAAGAGTCAGTTGATTTAAATTGACTCAACTTGAAATGTACGATCGTCCCATTTGTCCTTGGAATATCTTATTTTGCTTGCTATCTTCCTTAAAATCCGATGTCAACCCTTGGTCTCAAACCATTCTCAACTTTGAAGATCCCCGGTTTCGCTCTATGTGTTCTGCCCAGTTTGAAGTTCGGGTTGAACGTTCGTACTTTTAACGTTTGTTGAAATCGTTGTAAGAGATAAGATCACCGAGATGTTTAATTACGAATGATGAATGAAATGTGAATTTGAGATGTTATGGAATTTGGACGAGTGTTCCGGGGAGGAACGACTCATGTATGAATATTGGAATTGGTAAAGTATGACTGTGGGCATGCTAATGCTGGCTGTTCATCCTGATGTTTCGTGGGTACTCGTCCTCACGTAGAGGAGGGTAGGTCATGTGTGGAAACGGCAGGAGGTCCCGTCCTTAGGGGTACTTTGGATGAATAGGACTAACCTCGGGTGGCAGCTGATGAGAGCATTCCAGTTACTACACCACCCGGGTGCACGAACGCCTGTAGCTACGCAGATTTCATACAGTCCGGACAGTTAGTCTAGTAATAGGCTTTGTGTGATACATATGTTGAATTTCTCTTGTGTGTTGAATTGTTTAACTTATATGTTGAAGCATGAATTAAATTACATAAGCTTACCCTGTGTATTTCCTTGTGTTGTCTTGTTCTTGTACGTCCGTCTTGTTATTGCATTGATCATCCGTGTGGATGTGAGCAGATGGAAGCGCGCTACTGGAAGAGGCGCTGGAAGAAGACAATTTGGAAGATGCGAACCTCGTAGAAGTGGGAGTAAAGGCCGAACCGTACACTAGTGCAGCGAGGGGCTTTTACCGCGGTTCATTTTCATTATACGTCGCGGTTCTTGAACCGCGGCATATTCCGCCGCGGTAGTAAGTCAGACACTTTAGGCCGCGGTTCTAACCGCGGTATATAGGTTGCGGAATATGCCGCAGTTGTCGAGGGAACCGCGGCCTAAAGCCATTTTTTTAAAAAAAAAAAAAAAAAGACACTATATGCCGCGGTTCAACCATACATTACCAAAACTATAGAAACTTCATACATTACCAAAACTATAGCATTATGCAAAAACTAATGAAGAAATCACGTTAAGAATGCAAAAGGACATAAATACCTGGAAGAGGAACGGCGAAAACGCTTGGTGCCAAAAAAACCAAATCGCAGCAGAGATGGAATGACTCGTTTTCAAACGATTTTGATCGGCTAAAATGTTTCAAACGCGTCACAAATGAGAAAGGAACGAATAATTTCAAGTTTAAACGGTGCAGAAACGCTTACTTGAGATGTTGGGTGGTTCGGAGGAAGAAAGAAACGCGTTACAGAGAGCTCTTGCGCGAAGACGACGACACTGTTCCAAGTTTTGTTTTTTAACTCTGAACGGGGGAATCTACCGCGGTTCACTACTTAACCGCGGTATAATATGGGTATATGCCGCGGTTTCACCCCCAACCGCGGCATATACTGATTAAAAAAATAATACTAAATGGCATTTTTGAAATTATTTTCAAACTATATGCCGCGGTTCAGCGCGCAACCGCGGTATATACCTCGAAATATTTCAAATATATATTAAATTAATTTCTGATAGGAGAATATGTCGCGGTTGCTCAGAGAACCGCGGCATATACCCCTGTAACGTGCTAAACACAACTGTCTCCCCAACTGCCTTTTGGGGAATTTCAGAAGTTACAGGGGGCATATGCCGCGGTTCTCTGAGAAACCGCGGCATATACCCCCTGTAACTTCTGAAATTCTCTGACTGGTAGAGAAGTTGAGAAGTTACATGGGTATATGCCGCGGTTTCTCAGAGAACCGCGGCATATACCCCTGTAACGTTTAAAATTCTCTGACCAAGTCAGCACCTGCAATAAATTGGCATGGGTATATGCCGCGGTTGTCCAGAGAACCGCGGCATATACCCCTGTAACTTAATTTTTTATTCACACGTGGCGTCAAAGGGGATGGTTGACCGGTGTATATGCCGCGGTTTCTCGCTGAACCGCGGCATATGTGTTCGATTTATTTACAAAACTGCCACCGCGCACCATTATGCTGCGGTTTCCGTTGAACCGTGGCATAATGTGCGCTGTAAAAACCCAATTTTTTACTAGTGGTAGGACGTTCGGTTTGTAGATAGTAGTTTTGTAATGAAGTGACCGTTCGGTCACTTCCTTCTCCTTTTGTTATCTGACCGATCGGTACCTTGACTTTTGTAAGCCGTTCGGTCATGTTTCCCTTAATCTTGTACAGTTACTTTTGATTAGTATAAGACTGAATTGATATATTACCAATTGTAATTATTTCTAATGTATGATTTATTACTATATTTTTGGGATGTTACAATTATTCAACACATAAAAATTAACTAAGTTACCACAACTTTTTTTCTGAAAAAAAAAAATCACTAAATTCTTTGCCGACCATTAAGATTAACAACACGTAATAAATGCTTACATACTATAATGCCATTTAGGATGTTCAAATTCAATCAAATATATAAAAACATCCAAAGTTATTCAAAAGAATGGATTAGAACCAATTTTTTTAAAATAATAATCATTTTTAGAAGAAAAATAAAAATGTTTGTGAATTGGTTTCATTTCAAATAATTACAAAGTAAAACAAATATTAAATGGAGAATTATTTTTTAGTGTTCACATGTTTTCCAAATTTACCCTTCAAATGATGGGTTTTTTTTTTTTAAATTTAATCATTTTTTTTAAATTTACCATTTTTAAGTTAAATAAATAAAAAGTCATTTACAAAATAAATAAAATCTATTTAATAATTGTAAAACTTATTTATGTTTATTTTTATAATTATAATTTCAATATTATTTTTGTTACCTTAAAAAAAATGAGCACATGAGTTTTCATTAGTAAATAATAATATTTGTTAAATAATTTATATGTTTGTTTTATTCAATGATAAAAAAAATTTTAAACATGAAACTTTGATATATTTAGAGATATATTTGTAATTGAGTATATTTAAAAAATTATGTATTTGTTATCTAAATAACTATATATATATATAAATATATATATATATATATATATATATATATATATAATGAGATATAGTAATTAGAGATGAATAATGATATTTAAAATTTTAAAAGACTGTTTCATAGAGAATTACTCGATTCTCTCATTAATTATTAGAGTGTTAGAGATTTCTCAACAAGTAAATCTTTCTTTGATCTTAATTAATAATTCGATGATTAGTTTTTAAAGTTCCAACTCAACTTTCTAAAATTCATTCTTTTCATATTAAAGGAAATACACTCTACACTAAAAATAGGAGGAAAGCAAAAGAGAATAAAAAAATAGGAGAAAATACTTTTTTTCTTATTTAGTTCACAATAAGAGAAAAAAAATTTGAAAAATAACTTCTTTTTATGTTTTTATTGTCTTTCATTTCAAATAATGAATAAAAGCATTTTTTTCATAAATTTAAAATATTTTAAATCTTGTCCTCTGACTAAATCTTTTAATATTGTAAAACCCCAGAAAATGGTGTTTTAGAAGTAGTGGTAGTCTAAAAATAGTGAGACTCGATTATTTTAATATTAAACGATTTTATTATAAATAGTTTTGTTGTAAATGAGTTTCATTATTTTAAAACGTATCATCTCTAGAAACTACTTTTCTAGAGTTCTCTACCTTCTCTCTAAGAGTTCTTGATCTCAAGTCATCTATTTGACGATCAGGAGGTGCTAGATGATCACGGCGTCAAGGTCTACCATTCTATCCGATCAATTTGGTGTTTAGAGTAAGTAAGTTTTCATCCCTTTTCTTGTTCCTTTTCTTGATCCTTGATCATGCAAAGAGGAACTATTTTGCATGTATCAAGTGATCTTCTTCCTTGATTATTGGTTCAATCTGGGATCTAAGATTTGTCTCCAATCGCCAATTGATGATTCATAGGTGTTTCTAGAAATTCCTTGTGCGAGAAGTAATCGAGGCATTATTTGAGCTTTGTATCGTCGATGTAAGGTAAGGGAAGCTAGAGTTTTCTTTAAATCATGCTAATTGTGCATGTTAAAGAGTGTATGAATATTGAATGGTTGAAGTAAAATTATGTTCTGTGAGTGTAGGTATAGAAATCAATTTTATGTTTAATGCTTTGGGTGATGATGAATGTTGTATAATTATGTTGAATCTATTTGTATGAGTTTTTATGTTGGATTTGGTGTTGATGAAGTGAATTATGATGATTGAATTATTGGGAGCAATGGTTATTATTGAGTGTATATTATTGTGGTCTAAAAATGAGGTTTTGGGCAAGGAAATTGTGTGAGAAGTGTTTTGAACTGGCTAGGGGTATTGGGAGTTGGTTATAAGTTTATTTGTGAGCTGTTTCTAACAATTAAAATAGAAGAGATATGAAGTGTGAGTGTGTGTTGGTGATTAGGTAGAGTTCAACTTGGTTGAGAACTCAATTTTTAGGAAGTGGACTACTGAAAATCTGAGTTGTAGGTTTTGTGCTTGTATGATCAGTTTGGGGGGTCTTGGTGAGTCATATGAGACTTATTAGAGTCCCTAAGTTACTTGGAATTGTGTCACAAAGGGTATAATTCAATTTGGGTCTATAAGTTGAGCTTTTGTAAGTTTTTGGGTTAAATCTTGAGGCTACTTATTTAGATTGATGTTAGAAGGGTTTAGACACACTTAGTTAAGTTTAATTGAGTATATAAAACAATCTAGGAGAGTTGGAAGTTGATAAAAATAGTTAGAATTGGTAAAAATTTGTATAGGTTGCGTAATTTTGCATAATTGGTGTTGCAGACTCGCTGAGCGAGTGGTTGTAGAAATGGGTTTTCTGTCTAAGGACTTTCACTCAGCGAGAGGGTGCGCTCAACGAATGGTTGAGGTCTAAGAGTACTGCCAGTTTTATTTGGATAACGAGTGGATTGCGCTGAGCAAGTATGCTTTAGCTGAGCGAATAGACTTGGTTCACTGAGCGAAAATATCAGATTTTCAACTAAGTTTTTATATGTTTTCTTAAAGTGTGTACAATGTATATGAATATTTGAATGATTGGTTTCTATTACTTGTGGAGTATGAATTGAATTGTAATATGAATTGAAATACATAATGTTTGATCATTGATGTTATGTATGTATTATTGGAAGTTTTTATAATGGACGTAATTCCATGACTCAGGGTAAGATTTCATGGTAGTGCCTTGATTGATGTTGATGTTGTTGTATGAATGTATGGAGCTTTGAAATGGTAAGTCTATTCCGACACTCTAATGATCATTCCTTCTCAAGTCGAGAGGAATGATGCATGTGGTGAGAGTAGCGGGAGGTTCTTGTCTATAGGCTTTAAATTTAGCCCTAGGCATTGAATATGGACAAACATTGTATGGTGTTGGGGAGTGTCAGTTGTACCATACAAGTGCACAGACTACTAATAGTTCGACATTCATACCTAATCCAGATGAGTCTTGATGAGGTCTTTTCATGTTAAGATGTTTGGGCTGATATATGTGATTTAAATGATTTATGTATGCTACGTTATAATTGTGATATGATTTCTTTGGTATCTAGCTTACCCTTGATTTTCTGTGTCTGACTTTGTATGTTGTTTCTCGTTTGCGATGATCACCTAATTGTGTGAGCTTAGGGATTCACGTTTTCAGTTGTTCAACCAAGAGGTGAGGGAGAAGCAAATGAGTTGCTGGGTAGATCTACAGAAGTAGAGCTCTTCTTTTAGGGATGTTTGTTTTACCTAGTTTTTCTTGTAGCATCTATGTAACGTTTCATTTTGGTAGTTTTATACTATTAAAATGGGATGTTACATTAATGGTATCATAGCAGTTCGTCCTTAGGAGGACATATGGATTGTGGGTTTGTCGTGTCTTCCCTATGAAGAATTGATTCTAAATGGTATGGTTTACCATTTCCTCCAAGTGTAGATAGTATAGTTGTGTATTTAACTAGAAGTTTTGAGAACAGAAAACGTCTTGATAGGAGTAATGAGGGTGCACACTCATGACTATATTAGAGATTATTTTCCTTTTTTAATTCTAAAGGTTTGGGGGAAAAGAAAGGGTTGTGATTCTAGTGTTGTTGTCGATAGTAATTTTTGTCTTGTTCTTGCCTTTGTGATAGTATATTGTGCTCTATAGTGATAGAGGAATGCATATTCAAGGACAACTTGACCTGTATACCTTTATTAGAATTGATTTAAGCCTTTGAGACAAATTCTTGCCTCGAAGATAAGGAATTAGAAGTCCAAAATGTAGGTTTAAAAGGAGGGGTGAAGATATTGGAGTTTAAAAGTAATGTTTTTGGGCGAAGAAGTTTTCAAGAATAGAGTCAGAAGATCAGATATCGTACGTTTCACAAAAAAAGTTGAGTTCAAAGGCTAGAATAAGAGGAGCTTTGGGTAAGCATTGGTGTAGCAAGGTTTGAGAAATCAGTTTGGTTCTATGTATCAGTAACGTTAGAGGTAAGAAGAAAGGAAAGTGTTGGTGAGCAATGGAGTAGCATTGGGTGAGATTGGCAACATGGTTTGGTATATCAAGGATGTTTGAGATTTGAAGAAGAAAGGTGGTGGAAGGTTTAAAGCTTGAGTTAAGAAAGGATTAAGAATTTGAAAGTGGACCTAGGGTTGAGGAACAATTGTGTAGGGTTAAGTTTCCAAGTTGAGAGAATATGAGGTCTTTGAAAAAGAATGAAGTATTGTAAGGGTCTTAAGTTAAGTAAATTAGAAGGAGATGGTTAGGTTTTATCAGCAATTGGATGCATCCGAGTCAAGTTTAGAATGATGTTTCAAGATTAGTAGCTCGCATAAAAGAAATGTTTGATCGTGAGTTAAGATGAAAGATTTCAAGTGTTGAAGGGAGGAGTACATGAGAACGTTAGTTTTGTAAGGAAAATGTAAGGTAAGAGAATTAAGAGTACAAGGTGTGAGGAATTGAGAAGAAAGGTCTTCAAACAAATAAAATGGGAGTGGCTACAATATAAGTTGTTGAAGTGATTATCGAGATGATCAAATAGTTGGGTTGGTTGAGAGGTTTAGGGATATGAGGATGCATATTGAGTTGAAGTAAATTTTTATCAAGTATTGTTTGGTGGTGGTGTTGAGTGATCGACTAAGTTTGATCAAGAGGAAACAATTGTTGGGTGTTAGGTTACAGAAGACATTGAGACTGTGGGATTTGGAGTAGGTCAGAAAGTTTGCTTGAGGTTTCGAGTTGAAGAGGTAATTTTTGAAGAAAGTTTGAGAGTAAGTTGACAATGTTTGTTATAGTAGGGGTTACATGAAGATTTCTATGTTAGGTGGCATTTGACGAGGTGATCAAAGTACTTAAGTTGGAGGTTTATGTGAAGTAATTTCTTTGCAAATTTGAAGCTTGACCTTATGAGATAATGAATTGATTATAAGTCTTGTTCTAAGGGAGTTTTAGTCTTCGAGAGGGGTTGCTCGTTTTGAGAAAAGGAAAACAATTGTGATGCATCAAGGGTGGATTAAGATATAGTTAAGGATCAATGTTATGTGAATCAAGGTAGTTTAGCAAACGCAAGTGAAGGAAAGATGAAGTTGTTTCTTTTATAAGATAGGAGTGTGATTGCAATGATGGTTTAGCTGTGTTTCAATCTCCTTTTTTGTGGTTTTTGATCTTCAAAAGAATTGCTAACACTTATGTACTACACAATATCTATGGTATTATGAATAATTTTATTCAATATTAAACTATTGATCAATCTACTGAGTATTATTGAATTTTTGTATTTAGCTTTTTGAAACAAAAAATTTATTGTTTGTGAAGTAGCTTAATGGGAAAAAAATGCTTAGGTGTTTAAAAATGGTATAAAAGATACTTCTAGGTCAGGAGTGATAGGACAAAATCTTAGTGAAAAAGAATTAGAAATAACTTAAAAATAGTAAACCATGTCAACCTAAGTCTTCTCCTTCATTTGATTTACAATTATACTTACTTTTATCCCTTTTAATGGAATCAATTCTGTTGTACCAAATGCGGATGTAAGTTGGCCAACGCAATAGTTAAAACACCTAATCCCATCTAAAGTGGAAATTAAATAAAATGATAGCATTGTTAAAAAAGGTAGCATTGTTTTATAAACAGTAATATATTTATGCAGTTGAAAACAAATTTCGTGCAATGAAATGAAAAACGAGTTAACGTTTCAAATCACACATTTAAAAACTAAATTAATTCTTAAAATCAAGATAAAGAATTAATCTTAATCATCAATTTACTTAACAATCATTACTGTTCACAATTTACCTAATGAGGATTTCTAAATTTGAACTTGAGAAGACTTTTAACAATCTTCACATGTAGGAGCAAAAAGTGTATGATACATATAGAAAAAAAAATTATTTGTATCTTTTATATTCTTCTAAAACAAGATATTTCTCATCATCATTGAATTAAAAAATAATCAATGAATTAAAAAATAATTATTTTAAAATAATTTGATAAAATTATTATAGTTAATAAAAAATGTTTTTATTTTTTAAAAAATTCACCTACAAATTTTAGAAGATTGTGAATACATAATATATAAATTTTCAATTTTATATTAATATTTATTATTTATGTAATAACCTAAATTAGTAGTTTTATAGGTTTCTTCTGTCGTTACATTACCACCCAATACGATATCTTTAACATTGCAGGACCTGTTGACTCATTGGATGCATCATTTATCTCACTATAACACCCCAATTTTTCGAGATGTCACGGTGTAAATTTTGTTTTAAAATTTTTCTATAAAACATTCATTTAAGATAATGACATTGGTTCATGAATGATTTGACTGTGATGTTGATACCGTGATGAAATATGTTTATGATTAATTATTATGTGTTTAAAATGATTATTGTATATTATGTGTTATGATATTTCTGGTTGTTCACCCTTGTATGTTGTGGTTGTAGTTTTCATCTACGATGATCGTACTTGTACAAAAGTAGATGTCGTTTCAAATAAGACTGGATTGAAGTAGTTAACGAGAGTTGGGATCTTTTACTTCGAAGTTGATTATTTATTCATTATTTAAAACGTTTTCAGACTTGGAAATTATTATGTAAAAGTGATATTTTGAGATTTTAATTTTTAACAGGTGAGGTTTATAGTTATGTGTTGCTTCCGCATTTTGATCAAATAAAGTTTTATTATCTTAAATGAATGTTTTATAGAAAAGTTTTAAAAAAATTTACACCGTGACATCTCAAAAAATCATGTTGTTACAACCACTCCATCAATACCTCTTGAGTTTGTTGCTCACAGGGAGTTTGGTAAGGTTTATAAGTTGTGTCACTCTCTTTATGGCCTTAAGCAATCTCCACGTGATTGGTTTGGTAAATTGAACTCAATTGTTCAAACTTTTGGACTAAAACTCAGTGAAGCAAATAATTTAGTTTTCTACTATAATACCCTTCTTGGGAAATACACTTACCTAATCATCTATGTTGATGACATAGTCATTACATGAAATGATATTGCTAGAATTTCTCAATTGAAGGAGTACTTGTGAAAAGATTTTCAAACCAAGGATTATGAAAGTTTCAAATATTATTTGGACATTGAGGTAACTCAGTCAAAAGATGGGGTTGTAATCTCTCAAAGGAAGTACAATTTTGACATTCTACAACAAACATGCATGCTTGGTACAGATAATTCAATGGACCAAAATAAAAAAACTAATGATGGAAGAAGGTAAATCATTATTTGATTTAGAAAGATATAGGTGACTAGTTTTGAAGCTAATTTATCTTACTATTACGAAACTTGATCTATCTTTTGCAATTGGAGTGTTTAGTCAGTTTATGCAGACACCACGTATTGCCGTTAGAATGGTATCATCTATATTTTAAGGTCCCAAAAATAGCTTTAGGACAACATTTTCCATATGAAGATAAAGGAAATATTCAAGTCTCCAGATGTTGATTGGGCAAACTCCCTTACAGATAGATGCTCTACTACAGGATATTATGTCTTCCTTGGAAAAAATATTATCTTATGGAAAAGTAAGAAGCAAAATGTAGTAGCTGGTCAATTGTTGAAGCTGAAGATCGAATAGTGATGTCTCTTACTTGTGAACTTATATGGATAAAACAATTTCTTTGAGAGCTTAATTTATGTGAAATTCAAACCATGAAGATCTACTATGTCAACCAAGTTGTCCTCCACATTGCATCAAATCCAATGTTTAATGAGATGACTAAACATAGAAATATTCGTGAAAAATTGTTGTCCAAAGAAATTTTTATTGAGTTTGTTGGATCAAATACAGATATGTTGACCAAGCCCTAAAGGGAATCTTGAAGTGAGTTCATTTATTTCAGGCTTGATGCATACAAATTGTATGCTCCAACATAAGGTGGAGTGTTAGAATAATTATATCTATGTATTATCATTAAGTCTAAGTATAGAAGATATAATATTGGAAACATCTATTCGTTGTATCTATAATCGTACCTAATTATATATTTAGGTATATAGTGTAGTCTCTTAATCTTACCTAGATTCTTATATCAATTTTTCATTATAAACAAAAGATTGAGAGATTAATCCTTTAAACCCTCTAAACATTTAGATCTTAAATAAGCTTTTTGTCTCATTAGGTTTTTCATCTATTTATTTAGAAAACTTGAATCTCTACCTTGAATATTTTCATGTGTTACATCATTTTTATCCTATTCATCCAATTTGCTTTCATCCATTAAGGTGATGAAAACATTGATATTTTACATTGATTTACATGAGCGTATGATTCTATTACCATATAAAGGATGCTAAGCAACTTATTTGGGTATCTGAGTTCTAAATGTTATACTTCTTCTCTTGTTTGAATTGTTAAGAGTAAGTAATAAAGTGCTTAAACTTTATCATCTAAATATGCGAGCTAAGAACCATCAAGAAATTGTATTCTAAAAGTGTAGAGAAAGTAATATATTAATTACAAGTGATCACGTAATATATTAAATTATTTTAAAAATAGTATCTATACTATTTAATTAATTGATAGTATAATTTTCCTACACGATCTATCCATAAAAATTGAAATATAACTCGAGAATAAATAGTTTATCCACGTAGTATAAGACACTTATATAATATTATAAAATCACAAACTTCCACATATCATACGTTTATTAAGTTTAATAATACCCACTATAAAATCCATATTGTTTATAGTTTGTTTAGAAGTTAAAATCTTGATATAACACGGTTAAAAATGAGTATGAAAGTGTATGGTTTTTATATTGAAAGAAAATGTAGAAAGGAGAAAATAAATTAGTGACATACGGGTAATGAAACTCATACTATAAGCTAAAACAACAGAAAAGTATAAAAAGTCCTTAAGATTATCATTACATTGACTCTTTGCTTTGCTAGCTGGTTCGCACACTCGCTGCCTCTCCAAAGGAACGCTGAAATACTAAGTTGGAGTGGAATTCTGGAGAAATCTGATTTTGAGCAACACAGCATGATAGTTGGAGGTGTTCATAATCCTTGTTAATGAGGTCAAAGCTAGTTCGTGTCTCACAGGAGACTATGGATTAAAAATGACCCCGAGAGTTTAAATATAAATTATTATAAAAAATTATAAAATTCAGCTCGGTTTAAAAAATTATAAAATTAACATGATGATAAAAGAACCGCTTGCCCTGACAAAAGTGTAAAATCATTTTTAAATTTTTAAAAGGCGTACAACTTTTTTTAAATGATCATAAAATTTCTAATTTCTAATATTTTTCTAAGCATTAGGCATAAACTACGACAAATATCACTGTTTGTTAACTAATGGCGCAAGCAAATAAATAAATAAATAAAAGAACGTTTTATCATGTTTTTTTACCTTTAATTTTACTTATTTACTAAAAAAAACAAAACATTTGTAATCCCATGCCTTGCTCTGTTTTTTTCTGTGCATAACAAAAAGAATATTATGCCTTTTTTTGGATTTCTAATACATTGACTAACTTGATACGTTAATTAATGTTAATAATCAAACTCGTATTAACTTCATATTCCGTCGTTCTTGAAAAAGATGGAAAGGGAGAAAAGAGTGAGACCAAAAACATCAGATTCCACGTACTTGCGACAGCATGATCAATCAAAGATTTCACGCGAATCCAGATAATCTTAACACCAATTTAAGATCTAAAATAACCCTGTAAATCTGTATCACCTTCAATCGAAGGGGTGGTAGAAGGTTTTCCGAGGAACGTATAGCGTTACAGATTTTCTCCCTTTCCCTGTTTACTCTCTCTAGTTTCCTTCTATATCTTTGAATTGAGCAGAGGAACAATATTAAAACAGAATATACCTGATGAACAATTACCTAAGCGGTGCATAGACAGAAAAGGGTGTATACACCATGCGTAAGGACAAAAAAAAGTTATATAGACACGTACATCCTGAAGGGATTAGGATAAATGGTTGCATTGGCCAGAACCAGCATGAAGCAAACAAGCAATCAGTTTACTTCCCCCACGTGCTGCAAACACGGCCAGCTTGGCTCACAGATGTCTCGCGGTGAATTCCCATCATTATCTTTTGAATTTATGTCTGCATTATGCTTCACTAAATACTCAGCTATGCCTTCTCTCTCACACGTAACAGCGTAATGCAAGGCAGTTTGTCCATCATTATCCTTTAAAAAAGAAAACATAATATCAACAGAAAGTGGAAGAGACATTAGTATCATTAACTGTAAAATGCCAAAAAGCATCTCCAAAAGCCTAAGCTAAACTACGATATTATTCAACTTCTGCAGTGAGGTTTGTCTGGTTCAGAATTGAGGTTCAGCTCCGTTTTCATTCTGGGGAGTTACGGCAATGTCATGAAATATGAGTAGTCCCTGACGTTAATGCATATATTATTGATTCTAAAGCATATGGAATACCTTGGCATTCACATCAGCATTCTTGCTCAGAAGCAACTCTGTGACATTAAGGTGGCCACGATCCACAGCCCAGTGTAATGGTGTCCGGCCCTCACTGTCTGCATTCATTTCAAAAACGCATGTTGATATAAAAAGGAAAAATAATAACAAGAATCAAAAGCAAATATTAATTTGATAAGCCACTGTCACGACATGGCAAATATCAATAATGATGAGATTGCATAGGAACCTTTAGTGACTAGGTGGCAGTCAAGGGAGAAAAACTTTTATCCACATCCCTAATATCATCTGATGACCAATGTTATTGTATCCTCTACAGTTAAAATAATCAAGACTTTCCCCTACTGTATCAAACTTGTCATAGAGAAGAGCAACTAGAGTGAATATAGCTACTTCTTTATATCAAGCTTTCATATCTAAATGAAAAGAAAATAAAATACACACAAAATCACCGGTACATCTCTTCGCCCACAAATGTAGGAATCAGGAGAACAAATGGGAACGAAATTAAATTGAAGGTTGAACATGTAACAAGACAGATTTCTCCACTTCAGCTAATTTTCACAATAAAAAGGAAATTACTAAAGCCCATGTCCTAGAATATTTATTCCTTTTGTGCCACATCAGTCACCAGTCAATTTTCTATCTTCAAATGCACCTTCAAGCAATTACACAGGCTTGCTGATTAATATTGGAACTCTCAACTTTCATAATCAACAAATGGGAAAAAGAAAAAGAAATGTGTAATTTGGAGAAACAGATGAATGGGAACTCTTGGCACAAGAAACATGTTTTCAACGTTTCAACTTGTTCTCCATTCTCCTTCCTCACATTTTGTTACATTTTTTTCTTTACAATCTCACTCCAACTCTTACCTTGAAAGATGAAAAGAAAAGATTCTCCACTTCATGCAACCAATCCGATGAGAAGAAAAGACTCTCCATTTCATGCAGCTTCTAAGGGAAGAGTTGCCCTTAGGAGAAGGTTCTAAACAAGGTAAAGCTCCCCGTCATATTTTGGTTCTCTTGTGACCCCTACAATATAATTTTTTAAACCTTTTCTATTTACAGATTGTTATATTCCATGTTTACCTGCATGTAATTATTCTCACTTTAGAGGACACAAAGATTACTGTTTCTACCATGATTCGCTTAAAAGTTTCCTGATTTTTATTCTCTCCAACATTTTATTGAAGGATATTTAAGGAAGTTGTTTTGGTATCTCATAGTAAATAATATCTCTGAAGTTTTAGCCTTCAACAAAGATGAATGGTGTCAGGTGTTGGCTTCACCAAGTGGGATAAGGCTTTTGTTGTTGCAGTTTACATTTTAATGAAGTGGTCATGAACTATCTTCGCTATCTTAGCATATTCTGCTGGAGTTGTGATAGAAAAGAACCACCCTTGCATTGTTATGGCCTTTCTACCTCATGGTACATGTTATGCCCTCACTTAGTTTATACAAGTCACCATTCTTATTTTATACATGTTATCATGCAACTGGGCTGCAAGCTATTTGGAGTTATGGTCCCTCCAAGGACATTATTTCTTTTACAGGCCTCCACTAGATTTATAGTTCCCTCTTGGATTTTTTAGCAAGTATAACTCTACAGCTATAGGAGACTCGTCATGAATATATTGAATTGCATTAAATATTGTAATGTAATGGAACAATATATACCGTATTTGTTGATATTCCTAGACTGCATACGGACACACACATATCTTCCAACAGGCGATTATTATCTTTTTGATGTTGAAAATGTATACACTAAAGAATTTTTGGTCAAACTGAAAATACAATTTCTTTCAGCAAAAGGATCTCGGTAACCATGTTTTGAGCAACTTAGGCTTACCAGGGTAAGTAGTATTTCAATTAGTAACTTAGCGTGTGTACCAATTATGGGTTGGGTTTTGGGTTGTAATTCATAAGTCATAACAAAAACATAGCACCTGCCTTTGGTTTTAAAAACAGTGAAAACAAATTTACTCATGTTAGACTTATCAAGCAATGCTGCTAAAATTCAGGTAGATGACGTTTCACTAAATCACTGACTGTAATTTCTAGAGCTAGCCACAATTTTTTATTAGGAGCTTGATCCATTCAAAAACCAAAAAAAAAAAACATTACTGACAGCTCACAGCTCGGTAGAGAATAATGTTTACACAAAGAAAAGCAAATAGCTATTATAAATAACTCACCTTTCAAATTAACTGAAACACCATTTTCAATACACTTGAGAAGATTAGCCATATCTCCTTCCCTGGCAAATCCATGAATGGCTTCCATTTGCCTGTAAAGGAAGAAAATTAAAAATCAATATGCCTATCAATACTTTGTTCATTCCAGAAACAGTGCCCTTTTCACGATGAAGCACCTAACTACTGAGTTTTATAATTTTGTGGCTGATCAAAAGTTTTTATTCATCAACAAATATCCTTGATACTTGGTATATATTAAGTTTGACAATTTGTAACTTCTAAAAAATCTTGTGATCAGCTCATATAATCCCCCAAAATGTCAAAGGATCAAGGAGTTTAGTGATAGGTGAGGGTTGATGATTAATGTAAAGACAGGGTGGTGTACAAAAAAGAGGAAATGAGACCTGAACTGCATCCATATTAAAAATAAATACTTCAGAAGGATTTGTATTAGTAGTATTATCAAGTAAACTATAGAAACCATTCCAAAAATAGGTGAAAAAAATTCCCACTTAGAGAGAATTACACACAAAGTAATTCCGTTAAATAATTAGTTATAAGAAATAAATCATCAAAAACATTAAATTAAAAATTTCACTGTTATATACGTGACTTTGCTGGGAGGTACGTATTGGTAAGTTGTGATCAGCAATGAACATGATTTATATGCATAATAGTTTTTGAAATTCATAATAAAAAGACATACAAATTCACATATAGCAACAAGAAATCTTGTAGGACCAAAGCAGATTAGAGATTAGTAAAAAAACTAAACCCTCTGACTTATCCTTTCAAGACCCGCCATTCTAAATACATTATAAGTCATCAAGGAAATATCATTATAATTACATTTAGCTCCACACACACATAGGCTCCCAGAACAAATTATTATTGGCTTTAGGAATCTTACGAGTCGCTGCCATATTCTTCTTCATAAACAAAAGTACTGAAAACTGGCCCCATTGGTCCCTTAGCCTCTGAACCAGAGCCAGCACCATCACCACTTCTACTCCTCTGTTACAGAAGCTTTATGAGTTAGGCAAAGCAATGAAAAAATAAACACACCAAGAATGTATTTAAACATACTACTTTGATTCTAAATATAATATTTCCTCCTTTTGGAGAAAGTAGCGATTCATCCATCTAAAGCTAAAGAAGAAATAGCATTTTGGCTCACCAAAGATGAACCATCAAGCCAAGCAGGATACAGTTCAGTCACAATATCAATGTACTTCTGCATTGCATCTTCAGGAGGCATCGCGCCCAATTTCTGCCACGCTTGCCTACAAAAGAGGGTAATGCGACAGGTAAGGGAAAAAACATCAGTTGCCCATTTACATACAATATTCAGTAATAGTACGTCAGATATTCCGCAAACACTTAGGTTTTAAAAAAAATAAACATTACTTACATAAAAAGAAAAAACCATAAAGAAAAAGACGAAGAGGATTTGTATTTGTGGTATCAGTCTCAGCTTTAATAGTACAAACTACAAATACATCCAAAACAAGCTCAATGATCGCCAATCCTACATTTCACACACTGCTGTATAAACACTCAGAAGAGCACGAAAGATTACTAATTTATACTATTTCAATCTCTTCTCCTTTTTCTTTTCCTCTACAGTGTCACTTCTGCAGAAAGCGCATATAAGAACAGAGAATAGCGAAGAATATACCATTTAGCACGTGCGGTCATTTTGAGGGGCGAAGGTTGGGGCGTGCTGCAGGGACCTTCGGTGGCAATCTTGTACAACCCGTAGAGCTGGAGCTGCAAGTCGCTCGACACCTTCTGCGAGAGCCGATCAGCGGCGGCGGCGGCCACGAACGCCGTCGCTGCGCTGAATGCCTCGTCCAATTCGGTGCTCTCCACACCTTCCCAATCATCATCGTCGTAGTCGCCGTCACTATCATTCCTCACGCTACCGTGCTCGGCCACCACGGACTGCTCCTCTAACCTGAGCGAGGCCGCGGAATCTGGAACGACGTCTTCGCGTTTAACAGCCTCGGATTCGACGCGCTCGGCGGCGGCGGTGGCAATGGCAGCGCGCGTGACGGTGAGGTTGTCATCTTTGAATGAAACGACGATGGAGATGAGCTTGGCGAGAAGGTAAGAGAAAATGAGGCCGACAATAATCGATTGGAGGAGAGACTGCCACTCGGCCATGGCGGTTGACGAAACCCTAGAAGCTAAAAATAGGTTCACGAAGAAATCGCTTCAGTCGCGAGGGTGAGCTAAAACCCTAGCGAGAGTAGGAGATAAAGCATGTTGGGATTGATGACGGAGAAATTGAGAAGATTGCAGAGGAATTTCACAATGGAGCATGCGCTGGCACGGTGGGAACGGAGAGGATTCTCTCTCTCTCTCTCTCTCTCTCTCTCTCTCTATCTGTGCTGTTGGCGCTGGGGGACACTTATCAGGTGCTTCCTGGAATTATCTGTGCTTTACCGTATAGTTGTTGAAAGAGCGACACGTGTTTACTTTTGATGAGTATACGTGAGATCGCCACCGGCGATCCGTGATTCAAAGGGTTAAAGAGAATGGAGAAAAGGAAACGAATCTTTGGAATAATTATGCTTTACCAACGAGATGGACCAGGTTGTTGAATGCTCTTCCTTTTGATTTCGAATTTTCCTACTCCAAATAACTGATGTTTTGGTTATGCGTGCTTTACTTAAATTCACTCTACAGCTAGAATGCTTTGTTCTTTTAGTAAAATTTTAATTCACATCGAAGTTCTCCATTTTTTTTTTAAATATTACTAAAATATTTTTTTACTCCTAAAGTTTGAACCAAATTTTATTTAATCCTAGTATTTAAAGTGACATTTTTTTTATCTTTCAAATGTAAAATTGACATCTAAGTATCTCAAAAATTTAAAATAATTATTTTAATCCTGTAATATATATATATATATATATATATATATATATATATATTCTAATTTAAAATGATTTCTAAATTTTTAATCGGAAATAATTCATTATAATTTTTAAAGCTGACAATGTATATTTGTTCACATAATTTTTAAATTGAGAAACATGATTTTGATAGCATTTGATTTTCTTTTTCTCTTTGTCCCACTATCCCTTTTCTTGTAATAGTGATCCGAGTGATTATTACTTTAACTAAGATATAATTATTTTCTTTCTTTTTTTTTCTTCTTTTTTTCTTTTTTTTTTTAATAAAATCTTCGTGATAATAATGTCTAACATATGTTTATTTAAAAATAAAGAAAATAAAATAGTAATTTTTAATTTGAAAAAAAAAAAACTCAAATTTGAATTGCTAAATAAAAATAAAAATATATTCAGCTCTTTCAAAACTTAAAATTAATTTAAGTATTCTACCTTAATGAGAAGCTTAATTTAGCTTATGCAAATTTTTAATTTACTTTTGTTATCTTATTTTCTTCTTTGTATATAGAAAATGTATCCAAAATATAACTAATGAAAAAAATAGTATCAATCATTCATTAAAAACAAGCTATTAATATTAAGAAATCTTTGTTCACTTTAATTGTTACAGTTAAAATATTGGTTTAATAGCCAATTTAGTCCCCACTTTGGTTGAAAAATCTCAATTTAGTCCCTCGTTATAAAAGTGTTTTACATTAGTCCTAACTTTTAAAATAGTGGGTCAGATTGGTCCCTTTCGTTAAATATAAGTTAACGAAATTAATGGATGATGATGTGACACAGCTTAAAGCTGATGTGTTAGATTGGTCCCTCGTTAGCTTTAAGTTGTGTCACATCATCATCCATTAATTTTGTTAACTTATATTTAACAGAAAGGACCAATCTGACCCACTATTTTAAAAGTTAGGACTAATTCAAAACACTTTTATAACGAGGGACTAAATTGAGATTTTTCAACCAAAGTGAGGACTAAATTGGCTATTAAACCTAAAATATTAGTTGTCTTTTATTATGAATAACTGAGAATAATTATTTATTTTGTCTTTGTCCATTTAGACTAAGAGAAGTCAAACGCAAAAGAAATTCATTAGGAAAAGACATTTTTGGGTGGCTATGATTCGTAAATTGCACCTATATTCATAAATACTACAAAAGGGAGGAAAGTGGAATCATTGTAGCACGTAAAAAAAATACTGCAATTAATTAATTAAACATGCTAAAGGAGGATCCAACCATAAAGTTACAAACTAAATAAAAAAAGGGAGAAAGTGGCTGCTTATTTTCCATTCCCCTCTTTAAGTATAATTACACACACTGAAGAATTACCCAAGAGAGTGCATCCTAATTAAATAAGTTATCAATCATGCCACTGACCACTCGGTATCATCGAGCGGTGAACATACTTCTTGATTTATTACAAAATATCGACAAATTGATCGGCTTGATCACTCACAAAATTATTAATAATAAGAATAATCATTTAATATTAAGTTAGATCAATATTGTATTAAGATTAAATTAGATTTACACTAATAGAAATATATTCTTAAACTTATAAATATAAGTTTGATATATAAATAATTTGTTACTTTTGATTACATATTTATTACGGTAGTATTTGGACTTGATTTTAGTATGGAAATTCTTTTCAAAGACAATACTCAATCCGATCAAATGATAGAGAAAGGATTAAAAACATAACTTTGACCTAAGTTTAAAACTTGGAGACTTTATGTGAAAAAATACTTAATCTTGACCCATGAATCAAAACAATTACTAACTAAAAACGAGTATCTCAATTTATAATTATATCATATTTTTAAATTTGTTACCATAATTTTTGTTGGGCTAAAAATTCTTCTACATTGAGTTAATTAGTTTTATTTTTCAGATGGTATAATATTAGATTTGTAACATCTCAAAATCTCACACTCGACATTTAATAGATTTTATAAATATTGTAACATTTCTACGTTCGGTCACTTAGTAATATATATATACTTCACACTTGATAATTCATAGTTAATATATTGTAGCATTACACCACCACTCATAATGAATATAAAGAACTTCATACAAGATACCTATGTGTGTGTGTGTGTGTATATATATATATATATATATATATATATATATGTTTTAAACTCAGATTTCAACTAAAAACTCATAAATACAACTCGAACTCTTCTAATTTATTCTTCTATCTCTTCCTTCATTGGCACTGAATCGAACGATATTCCTTCATCTGCTCCCGTATAACGAATTATACGATCATCGCACAAACACAAACACAAACAAGTAGGGGTGAGCTAACATTACACAAATCATTTGTAAAACATGCATAATTACATTGATACACTTAACAAACATCATATAATAATTATGTCATACACCCACATACTATCATACAACAATCGCACCATAGACACTCATCCCATCATACCACAATCCCTAATAGACACTTATCCCACAATATTCAATAGACACTCCCACAACACCCAATAGACACTCATCCGGATGATACGTTGATGAGCAGTCACGGGAGGTTATGCACTTGTGATGACTTCTACCTATTCTTACAAATACACTTCCAAAATATTTTATACCATCCACAAGGTTAGTACTCAAAATGTCCAAAATCGACACATAGACCAGGACCTCCTGTCCCTCTCACCACATAATTCATCCTTCTCTACTTGAGATTGGATGATTATTAGAGTATCAGGATAACCTCCAACAACAGGACCCTCAACATCAACATATACACTAATACCATATCATTACAGAATCTCTCCATGAGACTCGTATCATGCTCATATTCCTCAACTCATATTATACCATTACAAAATCTTCCCATAATACTCATATCATGTTCAGATGCATAATTTCATATCAACATCATAAAATACATTCATCACAGAAATCATACAAGATAAATATATTACAAACAAATTAACAATAATAAAATATTACTATAAATGGTCACCGGAGAAGAATCAAATGTTTGACAATCATTAAAATAATCTTAATATATAAAAATTCTTGGGGAAACAAGAAGTTGAATCTGGCAGAGCCGGTTAGATAATTTCTCATCCTTCCAAGAAGATGCAATAAAAATTAAATAGAACAGTAAAAGTTCTGGGGAAACAAGAAGTTGAATCTGGCAGAGCCGGTTAGACAACTTCTCGTCCTTCCAAAAAGATGCAATGTAAATAGATAAAACAATAAAAGTTCTGGGGAAACAAGAAGTTGAATCTGGCAGAGCCGGTTAGACAACTTCTCATCCTTCCAAAAATACAATATAAATAAATAAGAAAAACAATAAAAGGTATGGGAAATACAAGAAGTTGAATCTGGTAGAGCCGGTTAGACAACTTCTCATCCTTCTAAAAATGCAAAAGAAACAACTAAGTGTTCTGAGTAATAATAACGTACAATTAGTGTAGCAGAATCAGTATCACGTTTTACAACTATCAAACTTGGATCTAGGCACAAAAGCATGTTCTTATTCGAAATTCAAGATCATACAGAAACAAAATACTCCATAATCAAGATTTAAGATCAGACAAAAGCAAAATATTGCATATTCAAGACTCAAGATAATGAAAAACGAAATACTCAAGGTTAGCTCCCCTTACCTCTATTCCAGACTTAATCTCCTGCTTAGAAGTTGTTCCCCAAAAACTTCCAGAATTTTCCCTTTGCAACTAGAATTTCCTCCAACTCTCTTCTCTCAAAATTTTTCTCAATTTTGGGTGCAAGTTTCAGCCTTCCTCATGCTTGCTATTTATAGGCTAAGATTTGACACTATTTAGGTTTTTTTTTTAAATAATATTTTATTATAAATAATATTTAAATCCCATTACAGAAAGTTGTTCCCCTTAACTCCACTAAGTAGTTTTGTCTTTTTATTTATTTATTTATTTATTTATTTATTATTTTTTTAATATTTTATTAAAAATACTATTTTATAAAAAATAATATTTTGACTTCACTACCAAAAGTGTCTTGCTCACCATTCCACTTCTGAAAGGTTCTTTGTCATTTTGCAATCATATTATTTTTTTTATTTTTTTATATATAAATATATAAATATATATATATATATATATATATATATATATATATATATATATATATATTAATTTATTATTATTATTATTATTATTTTTAATGGACTTTACAAGATTACTCAAATGATAGATAAAATTGTTATAATATTACATTCCTCATAACAAATTGACCTGTAATAGGAAGTAGTTTTTTTCTCTCAGTACACGTTTTTATAATTCTTTATCCAACTTTTTGTCTTCAAGTATTTTTCTCATAAATGATTTTAAATATAATTTCAATCATAAATACACTAATTTATGTTTCATTTTCATCTATTCCAAACTTAGAAAATGTATTGTCTAATGTCAAACCTTCAAACGACATTTTGCCTAATGGCTCAAAACATGTAGGTTTACATATTAATTTTCAAAAAATTAGTTTTAACCATTATTTTGTCTAATAAATTTTGAGACAACTTCATTCTTAGACATGTAAGAGCCTTAAGATAACCTTTATTTATCTATGCGTGGAAAATATATAAGTGCCACAACAAAAAGAGAAATAAAGATGACCTGACTATATGTGTTAAAAAAGGAGGATTTCTTCTTCAATATTTTAAGGCAAGAACTTCTTGCACCCTATTAAATTTCTTGCTGCACCCTATCAAATGTTTTATGAACTTTTATAATGTATAACGCACATTCATCCTAACATATGTTACTTCAAATGTTGATTATGTAGATAGTGTTGGTGGTGTTAGTTGTAGTTCCAGTGGTTTACCTCCAACCTCACGGGCATTTGATCAAAACCATGCATATAAGTTGTAGTGCCACACATAAAATATGGTAGCATATATGACAAGAATCCTATCTCTTCCAAACAATCTTTGAGGTTGAGTTTTTCATTCCATTCCATCAATATCAATCATCTTCCCATGTAGAACATATTCTTTTGAAAACAACTCCATAGAAGGCAAGGGTAAGCTTTGATTTTATTGGTTGGCCAAAGGTAGTGTTGGTTCGAGTGAAAAGGGCACAAGAAACCCATAATCAATGAAAAAAAGCAGAAAGAATGAAATGAATGAAATGTAGTGAGCTAGAGAAAAGAGAGAGATCTGAATGAATACTTTGATTAATTCACTTTTTAGAAATACAAAGACATGCTATAATATATAGCCAACCAAAGCAACTATAACAGATAGTATAAAACATAAAACTGAAAGCAACAGTAAAAGACTGAACGACACAAAGCAGTAGACGACCAAACAGAAAAAGCAAACACAATATTTGAACATGACCAAACGGTTACACGTACAAGACCGAGTGGTCCACAAACTGAACATTGTTGAGTCTAACTAACAATTCTCCACCTAGACTCTAACAAAAAACTACCGAACGGTAAACAATCAAACACCGAACGATACAGAACTAATCCTGGACAAAAACTTCAGGGATTTTCCCTTTGCGAGTTGCTTAGTTAACATATCTGCAGGATTGTCTTCAGATGTTATTTTGCAGATTTGGACAGCACTGGATTCCACAATGTTTCTGATAAAGTGCAACTTAACATCAATATGCTTTGTTCTTGAATGGTAAATTTGATGGTTAGCTAAATGAATGACGCTTTGACTATCACAATGAACACAGACAAACTTTTGATCAATCCCCAATTCTTGATGCAAGCCTTTTAACCAAAGTGTCTCCTTTACCCCATAAACGAACGCACAGTATTCTGCTTCAGTGGTTGAAAGAGCAACGAATGATTGTAGTGTAGACTTCCAGCTCATAGCAGTTCCGAACAAAGTAAACACATATCCCGAACGAGACTTTCTTGTGTCCATGCAGCCAGCAAATCAGAATCAACAAATCCTTCAATAAAATCTCCACCTTGAAAGTTATTTTGAAAGATTAATTTAGTATCAAGAGACCCCTTTATGTATCTAAGCATCCACTTCAAAGCTTCCTAGTGGATTTGTTCAGGATCAACCATGAAAAGACTAAGAACACTTATTCCATGCGCCAGGTCAGGTCTAGTGCAGACCATGCCATACATGATGCTCCCAATCCCCTTAGAAAACGAAACAAACTCCATCTTCTTCCTCTCACACTAGTGCAAAATTGGCTTTTAACGTCCCCCCATAGACGTCCGTCCACAAAAGCCCCAACGTATATAATTGACCGGTGGCATATTCGTAAATAAGTAAAACTCGAGACGTCCGTCCTTGGTCGAGCCGGACGTTTATAATATTATAGACGTCCGTGGGAGGGGGACAGACGTCTAATAGGCTCCCATGTCAGCCCTTAGAACGTCCGTCCTGGGGCCAGACGGACGTTTATAATATTATGAACGTCCGTCTGGGGGGGACGGACGTCTAGTAGGCTGAACAAGTGAACGTTTCAGTCCCCCTGGTAAGCCCTTAGAACGTCCGTCCTGAGGCAAGAAGGACGTTTATAATATTATTAACGTCCGTCTGGGGGACGGACGTCTAGTAGGCTGAACAAGTGAACGTTTCAGTCCCCATGGTCAGCCGTTAGAACGTCCGTCCTGAGGCAAGACGGACGTTTATAATATTATGAACGTCCGTCTGGGGGGAACGGACGTCTAGTAGGCTGAACAAGTGAACGTTTCAGTTCCCATGGTCAGCCCTTAGAACGTCCGTCATAAAGGCAAGACGGACGTTTATAATATTATGAACGTCCGTCTGGGGGGACGGACGTCTAGTAGGCTGAACAAGTAAACGTTTCAGTCCCCATGGTCAGCCGTTAGAACGTCCGTCCTGGGGCGAGACGGACGTTTATAATATTATAAACGTCCATCCTGGGAGGGCGCGGACGTTCACTAGGCTGAACACTGAACGTTTCAACTCCCCATGTGTCGGCCACTTGAACGTCCGTCTTGGGAGGGCGCAGACGTTTATAATATTATAGACGTTCGTCCTCCCAGGACGGACGTTCACTAGGCTGAACACTGAACGTTTCAACTCCCCATGTGTCAGCCACTTCAACGTCCGTCCTGGGAGGGCGCGGACGTTTATAATATTATAGACGTCCGTCCTGGGAGGGCGCGGACGTTCACTAGGCTGAACACTGAACGTTTCAACTCCCCATGTGTCAGCCACTTGAACGTCCGTCCTGGGAGGGCGCGGACGTTTATAATATTATAGACGTCCGTCCTCGGAGGGCGCGGACGTTCACTAGGCTGAACACTGAACGTTTCAACTCCCCATGTGTCAGCCACTTGAACGTCCGTCCTGGGAGGGTGCGGACGTTTATAATATTATAGACGTCCGTCCTGGGAGGGGGCGGACGTCTATAACAGTATTAATATTGTAAACGCGAACCCGCGAGCAGTTACGCTCGTCTTCTCCCCGCGAACGCTGTCTGCTCCATTGATTTTCCAGGTGTGTTTTCTCTTTTTTGGACCGTTTAAATTAACTTTCAATCCGATTACATTGCTCTATGATGAAATACCTTTGATTTGAACCAATTAAAAATCGTTTTCGGTACTTTTTTTGCAGTCTCTTGCGTGTTCTTGGGCGGATTCTTTGACTGTTTTTGGGCTACATTTTATGACGTTCCCTCCTCGATTTCCCTCCCTTTGACTGTTTCTGGGCTACATTCTTAGGCCGTTCCGGCAGTGCACAAACGGACGTCCAACCCCCCAACCCCTACCACTAACAATACAGCCAAGTAGACGTCAAGGGTCGAGGTGCCGGACGTCTATATGGACGTCTATATAGACGTCCAGCCTGACACAACGGACGTCTATATAAACGTCCGGCCTGGCATAGCGGACGTTTATATAGACGTCCGGCCTGACACAACGGACGTTTGTATAAACGTCCAGCCTGGCACAATGGACGTCTACATAGACGTCACCCGCATAGACGTCCGTTGGAGGTCGGACGTCAAAAGGCCCACAGAACGGACGTCTATAGCCCGTTCTGCACTAGTGTCACCATCGGTCTTTGGGCTTTGCTCTTTGGTGAGTTTCAAGTATTGACTGATCGGTGTGCCAACTTGTTTGGATTAAGACATTCGATACGTTGAAACCACCTTTTGCAAGTAATTCTTTTGAGATAAAAGCAAGTTTCCCTTCAGTTTATCTCTCTTTATATCAATTTCCAAGATCCGCCTAGCTTCTCCTAACTCCATCTCGAAAGCACCACTAAAACTTGCTTTCAACTCACGGATCATGCACTTGTTACTGTTGGCAATAAGAATATCATCCACGTATAGTAAAAGATATAATACCTCACTGTCACGATTCAGAGTATACACACAGTCATCATAATTGCTTGAAGTTCAACTTTATGAGGAAATCATCAAATTTCCTGTACCATTGCCTTGGGCTTTGCTTCAAGCCATATAAAGACTTTTGTAGCAAACACACCCTATCATCCAAAGAAAATTCTTCCGGTTGCTTCATATAAATGGTTTTTTCCAAATCTCCATGCAGAAACGCAATTCTCACATCCAATTGCTCAAGGTGAAAATTGTGATAAGTAACGATAGCCATAAGGACTCTGATCGAACAGTGCTTTACCATAGGCGCAAAAATCTCATGATAATTTATACCTTCAACCTGGGTGAAGCCTTTGGCTACAAGCGTCGCTTTGTACCTTGCTTTCTCACCCCCTAGTATAACTTCCTTTTTCTTGAAGATCCATTTTGAACCTACGACCTTTTTACCCTTTGACAGATCCACCAATCTCCAGGTGTTATTCTTCCTTAAAGCCTCAAGCTCCTCCTCCATAGCACCTTGCCAAAGTTTTTGTTCGCTACTATCAATAGCCTCCTTGAAACTTCTCGGTTCATCTGAGCGTTCAAGATCTTCAGCAACATTTAAGGCGTAGCAAATTAGATCAACTTCTCCAAACCGTTTGGTTGGCTTAGAGATCCTTCTTTCTCTATCACAAACAAGCTGATAATTTCTGAATTCAACACCAGCTCCTCTTGAGTGACTAACATCACTAGACGTTCCATCTGTGTCGTCATCAAAATTTGTGATAGATTGTCTTTGCACTTCACCACATGTTCGGTCTTTCTCAGTTAACGATCGAACGACTTCATTAGTAGTAGTATGCTCAACCTCAATGAGAGTCTTCTTCTCACATTCAGGATTTTCAGCATGCATCGCCATTCTTGTCTCATAAAAAATGACATTTCTACTAATGATCAATTTTGAAGGTTTACCATCCAACCTCCATAGCTTGTATCCCTTAACTTCTTCAGCATATCCAAGGAATACACTCTTCACCGCCCAAGCCTCTAGCTTATCTCCTTTGACATGTGCAAACGCCAAAGAACCAAACACCCTTAAGTTGGAGTAATCTACTGGTTGTCCACTCCAAACTTCCATTGGTGTTTTATGATTTAGAGCCGAAGACGAACTCCTGTTGATCAGATATACTACCATATTGGCAGCCTCTCTCCAGAAAGCCTTTGGCAACCCTGATCCAAGTAACATGCACCGAACCCTCTCTAGAATTGTTCTATTCATCCTTTCAGCCAAACCATTATGTTGAGGTGTTCCCACTGTAAGACCCTTGAAACTTGTTGTAATTAAGATACTAGATATTTTTGAAATAAAAAAAATATAATTTTATGTATAAATGCTACAGTAAAATGCTACAGTAAAATACGTATAGTGCTACAGTAAAATATGTACAGTGCTATAGTAAAAATACCTCGTGAATCATGTGTTGCTACAGTACTGCTACAAGAAAAATGTAGTACAAGCTACAGTACCGCAACAGTGAATAGTAGTACAGCTATAGTACTGCTACAGTAATTGTAGTACAGCTATAGTACTGCTACAGTACTACTACAGTAACCCCTAACTTCAACTATAAATAGGAGTGAGAAATGAAGTTTTAAGAGAGGAGAGTGAAATTGAGTAAGACTTTTGTCAAAAATAAGGAGATATTAGGAATAGAATCTGAGTTGTAGAGAAGGTAGCGAGAGCTTCTGAAGAAGTGCTCTTCATTCATAAAGGAGGGAGAATCAGGTAAGGGGAGCTAACCTTGAGCATTTCGTTTCGTATTATCTTGAGTCTTGAATATGCAATATTTTGCTTTTGTCTGATTTTAAATTTTGAATATGAAGTATTTTGTTTCTGCATGACCTTGAAATTTGAATGAGAACATGCTTTTGTGTTTAGATCCAAGTGTGATAGTTGTAAAATGTGATGTTGATTATGTTATGTCATTTGTATATTATTAGTTGTTTATTTTGTATTTTTGGATGGATTAGAAGTTATCTAACCGACTCTGCCAGATTCAACTTCTTGTTTCCCCAAAGCTTTTGTTGTTTCTTATATCTTTATTTTTGGAAGGACGAGAAGTTGTCTAACTGGCTTTGCCAGATTCAACTTCTTCTTTCCCCATACCTTTTATTTCTTATTTATATTGTATTTTTGGAAGGATGAGAAGTTGTCTAACCGGCTCTACCAGATTCAACTTCTTGTTTCCCCAGAAATTTTATTGTTTTATCTATTTTTTTTATTGCATCTTTCTGGAAGGATGAGAAGTTGTCTAACCGGCTCTGCCAGATTCAACTTCTTGTTTCCCCTGAATTTTTATATTAATATTATTTTGATGGTAAGGGGAGCTAATTATTTTTGTATGAATTTATTTTATAAAAATATATGCATATGAATGTTGAACTGGTAAGCTCTTGTGAAACTATTTTATGACTTTTATTATATTGGGTGTTATAACTGAAACTGTGAAATTGTACATGTTGTGATGTGATGAATTTAATCTGTTTTGAATGAGTTTGTTGGCTGAAATTGATCTTGTTGGAAGGTCTGGAGTAAGGGTTCTGTAATAGCTTGTATATGGGTATTAAATAGATGTACAGATATTGTTTGAGGTTGCTGTGAGAGGAAGTGAAAATATTAAAATTTGGCATTTCAGATTTAGAGCATAAGAGAACAGGGTAGATAATTTAAATAAATCAATTGTTAATTATTGAGGGCCCTTCTTTGTTGGTAGGATAGAGGAACCTTAAAAACCTGAGTTGGCACATCCCTGATCATAGAGCAGCCCTGGCCTGGTCCAGTCAATTGTGACTAGTCATATGTGCTGGCGTCGAAGGTGAGTTTGATGCGTTCAGACATCTGGGTCCTCTTCGGTGACCAATTGGGGTATAGAAAGATCTCTACTAGGATGAAAATAAAATAAAACAAGTTGATTGTAGATGCATAAAGTTATCATGGTAAAAACTTCATATATATTTCATTTATCGTTACATTGAGCCCAGACTTTAATATGTAGTTCCTAAGATATGTTGATGTATTTTGGCTGATCTATGATCTTTGATTGGTGAAAATATGTTGAGTTATACTCGTTATGGGCAAAATGAGTTTATAATATGAAGTATGATATCTGGTAATATGTTTAATTTATTGACACCAAAACGGGTTATTGTGAATTTATGATTAAAGAATGAACATGATTGAGTTAGGTGGATAAGAGGGTATGAATTGTTGATTTTATGAAATGTTGGAGTGGATATAAGAAATCATTACTTATGAAATGATGTTTACTACTGGGAGTAGTATGTTCGAATTATACCATGAGAGCTTGATATGAGCGAAGTAACACCCGAGGTTTATGAAAGCAGGCAAAAAGTAGTCTGACCATAAGGCTTTGACATAAACATATGATTCGTAAGTTTTATGAAAGCAGGCAGAAAGTGGTCTGACCATAAGGCTTTGACATAAACATATGATTCGTAAGTTTTATAGAAGCAGGCAGAGAGAGGTCTGACCATAAGGCTTCAGAAAGTAAGACATAATATACAGGTAAGGCTTAAGGAAGCAGGCAGAGAGCGGTCTGACCATAAGGCTTCGTGAGTAAGCATGGTATACTTGTAAGGTTTATGAAAATGAGAAAGAGGATTTTGAAGAAGTTAAAAAAAAATGGATTAATGACATCGGGATAATGGTATTTATAAATTGCGGAAATACATGATTGAAACATTTATATTATAAGTAAGTTTAATGATTGTATGATATGGTTGGCTTACCCTTATTTGTTTGTGCTATGATCATATAACTCATGTTATATGTGAGCAGATAATGTTGCAGATGCGGTTGAAAAAGCTTAGAGATGATGAGAGAGATGCGGGGAAAAACTTTCAGGGATTTTTGTAAAAAGAAAAGAATAAATTTGCATTGGAAAAATATGTTGTGTAAGACTTATAAGTTTAATTTCAAATTTATGTTAAGTGGTGAAGACTATAATGTTTAAAGTTTGTAAGTTTGGAATTGTACTTTAAAAGAATTGAAATAAAGTTTGATTGTTTATATCAGATATCAAATTAATTTAGTCTTTACTATCAGTAATACCCTTTTATTATATTTGGGTGTTACACCCACCACGTTCTTGTGCCTCTTGATCCCTTTAACCTTGTAGAACTCATTAAATTCCTCTGAAACAAACTCCAGACCATTGTCAGTTCTCAGGCATTTCAACTTGAACCCCAATTGATTCTCGGTCTAAGTATGTCACTCCTTGAACCTTTGGAACGTTTCAGACTTATTCTTCAAAATGTAGATCCACACTCTTCTTGAAAAATCATCAATTATACTTAGGAAATATGCTCCTCCACCATGAGTTTGAGTTCTCGCAGGCCCCCACAATTATTCAACAAATTTTATTAGAATTTTCGGCTGTATTCCAAGAGCCACAAGGTTTGCCACCTTGCAGAGATGTGGTGCATTTCATTACATTGTAGTTAGAAGCGAAAGCAGTGAGTGTGCGACCATATCAGTACCCATATCATCATAAAGAGAAAATTGAAAAACAGGTTGGAAAGATGTTGAAATAAGGAATTATTAAATCCAATTCTAGTGCTTTTTCCAGTCCGGTGATTATTGTTAAGAAGAAGGAATTATTAGATCCCATTCTAGTGTTTTTCTAGTTCGGTGATTCTTGTTATGAAGAAGGAATTATTAGATCCAGTTCTAGTGCTTTTTCCAATCCAATAATTCTTGTTAAGAAGAAAAGACAGTTCTTGGTGCATGTGTATGGATTATAGGGAGTTGAATAAAGTCACGATTCTCGATAAATACCCAATTCATGTGGTAAAGGAGTTATTGGATGAGTTGCATGGTGCAACTTATTTTTCTAAACTGGACTTGAAATTCAGGTATTATCAAATACGCATGGTAGAGGAAGATGTTCATAAAACGACTTTTAGAACACATGAGGGTCACTATGAATTTTTAGTGATGCCATTTGGTTTGACAAATGCCCTTACAACTTTTCAATCTACTATGAATCAAATTTTGAAGCCTTACTTGTGGAAGTTTGTACTAGTATTATTTGATGACATACTAGTTTGCAATAAAGGATGGGAAAAGCATTTGAAGCACTTAATTATAGTGTTTGAGTTGTTGTGTGAACAATCTTTAATGATTAATAGAAAAAAGTGTGTTTTGGGGAGTAGGTAAGTAGAATACTTGGGTCATCTAATTTTTGAGCAAGAAGTTGTAGTGGATCTAGAAAAGATTAAAAGTGTGGTAAATTGGCCCGTTCCTCATAATGTCAAGGGTGTGAGGGGTTTTCTGGGATTGACGGGGTATTACCAGAAGTTTATTGCGGGTTATGGTAAAATGGCTAGCCCCTTACTGAATTGACGAAGAAGGATGGATTCCATTGGGGCCCCTCAACATTATTGGCTTTTCAGGACTTAAAAAAGGTGATGACTCAAGTCCCCCTATTGGCTTTACTTAACTTTTCTAAGCCGTTTGAAATTGAGTGTGACACTTTGTGAGCAGGGATAAGAGTAGTATTGATGCAAGATTTTCAACCAATAACTTATTTCAGTAGAGCTTTTTCATCGACTAATTTAAATAAGTCAGCCTATGAGAAAGAACTAATGGCATTAGTGTTGGCGGTCCAACATTGGAGGCCATACCTGATTGGAAGGAGTTTTAAGGTGTATTCAGACCATAAGAGTTTGTGACACCTTTTACATCAAAGGATCACCACAAAGGCTCAACAAAATTGGCTGGAAAAACTGTTGGGATATCAGTTTGAGGTGATTTACAAACCTAGCCCAGATAATGGAGTTGTTGACTCGTTGTCACGAATGTTCGAAGGTAGTGAATTGAGGGAGATTCACTCTTTTCCCCTATGGTTTCAAGAACAACACATCCAAAAGGAAGTGGAAGTAGATCCATTTCACAGTCGATTGTTAGTGATCGAGACCCTTTGTTTATGAGCCTCTTTTGGCACAAATTATTTCGATTACAGGGAAAAACTTTGAAAATGAATTCTTCTTATCATCCTGAGACCGATGATCAAACGAAAGTGGTAAACTGATGTTTAAAAGCTTATTTATAATGTTTTGTGTCGGAACAATCCAAGAACTGGTCATATTGAGTACCTTGGGCATAATTATGGTATAATACTACTTTTCATGGATTAACAGGAAATAGTCCTTTCAAAATCATTTATGGGAGAACACTACCTACATCAGTGCACTTTTCACAGGGAGAAACGCGTGTGGAAGCTATAGCCACTGACTTGGTTGATAAAGATGAAGCTATTCGACAATTGAAATACCACTTATTGCGAGCTCAACAACAAATGAAGAAATTTGCAGACGAAAAACATAGATTCATGTAGTTGGAGGTAGGAGAGTGGATGTTTATAAAATTACGACCACATAGATAACAAACCATAGCTTGGTGTATTAATCAGAAGTTGGCACCTTGGTATTATAGGCCTTTTTTAGTAGTGGCAAAAATTGGAGAAGTGTCTTATAAGGTATAGTTGCCGGAATCAACCAAAGTACATCCAGTTTTTCATATTTCCCAACTGAAAAAGGCTATTGGAAACCATGCAGTAGAACTGACTTTACCAACAAAGTTGAGTCTTGAGGAGGAAGATAAGGAAGAGTCTGAGGCAGTGTTAGCAGCTAGGGAGATTTTGGAGGGTGGTAACATCATCAAACAATGATTGGTGAAATGGAAGGTGAGAACAGAGGAGGAGACAACTTGGGAAGATGAGGTGCTATTGTGAAATCAATTTCCTTCTTTCAATCTTGAGGACAAGGTTGTTGTTGTAGGGGGAGTAATGATAGGACTACTAATAAGGATCATAAGGTGGGAAGTGAACATAGGCCTATTACTCAACAAGGAACAATTATAGAAGGAACAGTTAGACCCAAAATATGGAATGTTTATGTCAAAAGAAAGTGTGGTTAGGAAAAGAAATAGTGAGAAGTTAGTTAGGATGGGAAATGGCGTGTCAAGAATCCATGGATAGGGGAATTCTTTTATAGGAGAGAGAGAAGGGAGAGTGTGAAGGGGTACGGAGTAGGAAGTTGTGAGTCAGTTAGGAGGAGAGTGATCTTTTGGAGGAGTCTAGTACTCTAGGGTTGCCTTATTGTTGCAGAGCTATCAACTCAATAATATTTTCCTGCATAATATTCTAAATAATATAGATTTGGAATTCAGTTTTTATCAACCAAGAAATAACGATGATAATGTAAGTTAATGTATTTTAAAGTTTTGAGAATTGTTTGGCGGAAGAAAAATGTGTTTTACATCCATAAGATGCTATATGCATGGTTATCGAAAACGCGAGTTAACTCGTTAACTCGACCGAGTTTACGAGTTCAGACAATGCTTTCGAGTTAACTCGTAAGCAAACTCGTTTTTAGAGTAGGATCGGTAGACTCGGTTGTTGACTCGCTAAACTCGCCTAAAATAGCGATTTTGGTTCCAATTTTGCGAGTTTGGAAAAAAAATTTGAAAACGCAAAATGGCTACGTTTTTAGGACGCATCAGATTAGGATTTATAAAAGATTCACTCACTGTTCATCTTCTTTCTCGCACTCTCGCATTCTATCTCGTTCGATCTCGCCTTTCGTCGCTTTCTCGTCCATCAGGTTCGCAGTCCGCCGCGTCGTCGATCTCGACTTTCGAACTCAGCCTCCGTCGCGCCGTCGATCTCAACGTTCGACCTTGCCTCTGTCGCACCTTCGTTCTCGTCGTTCTGTAAGTGCAAACCCTCTATCACGTTCGACCTTGCCTCCCTCACATATATTTTAAACACTTTCTGGCACTCACAGGCACTGCAACATGATTTTTTTTTATTGATTTTAAGTTGAGTTGATGTCACGGGCCAACAACATATTTTTAAACATTTTTATGGCACTGCAATACTTTGGGTTCACATCACGGGCACTGCAACTTGTAATATTTTATTGATTTTAAGTAAAGTTGAGTTCACGGGCACTGCAACTTATAATATTTTATTGATTTTAAGTAAAGTTGATGTTACGGGCACTGTACTACAGCAAATATTTTTTTAATAATTTTATGTGGGGTTCATTGGTATGCAACAGCAACACGTATTTTAAATATTGTTTTGTTTTCCAGCTGCAACATAATAGTATGTTACGGGCACTGCACCACTTTACAACATCATTCCTTTTATTTTTTTCAAAAATAAAGTGTTGCATACTGCATTGTTAAAAAACCGTGCTGCCACAATATTTTTAAACTTTTGGACATTTTATTTTTTATATTTGTAGTGAAAAAGCTTACCTCACTATGTCGGGAAACGCATCAAATTCAGGAGAAGTTAATCCAAGTGTATCTTCATCAGTTAGTAGAAGTAGAAGTAAAAATGCTCCAGGAAACCGATCTGATATTGGATGGAAACATGGATTTGATGTTAATGGTAATGGAAGAAAAGTGAAATGCAACTATTGCTCAAAGATTGTAAGTGGAGGCATATTTAGATTTAAGCATCATCTTGCTGGAACTAGAGAAGATTCTGAGCCTTGTGCTTCTGTTCCGGATGAAATAAAAAATTTGATGATAAAAGTAGTTGCAGAAGCTAAGAATGCTTCATTAAAGAAAAGAAAGATAAATATCGGTGAAGACGAGGAAGAAAGTGAAAATTTTGAAGGAGGACACAAGGTATTCGGTTTTAAAGGAAAAGAAAAAGTTGCTACTACTAGTAAGGGGGGAGTTCAAGCAACTATAAATCAAATGATGAAAAAAGGATACAAAGAAGAAGTTGATGCTCAAGTTGCTGAATTCTTTTACACCAGTGCCATTCCTTTCAATGTAATTAGAAATCCAGCATTTGCAAAGATGTGTGAAATGATTGGTAAGTATGGAGTTGGATACAAACCACCATCTTATCATGATATTAGAGAGAAGCTCTTGAAACAAGCTGTGAAGAAAACAAATGCAAATCTTGAGGAATATAAGGAGGAGTGGAAGAAAACTAGATGTACAATTATGTCTGATGGTTGGACGGATAGAAAAAGACGTTCTATTTGCAACTTCTTGTTGAATAGTCCTAGAGGGACGGTTTTTCTTTATTCACTTGACACTTCAGACATTTCAAAAACAGCTGATAAAGTTTTCAAAATGTTGGATGATGTTGTCGAGTTTGTTGGAGAAGAAAATGTTGTTCAAGTTGTCACTGATAATGCTGCAAATTTCAAGGCAGCCGGAGAGTTGTTGATGCAAAAGAGGGACAAATTGTATTGGACTCCATGTGCAGCACATTGCATTGATTTGATATTCGAAGATTTTGAAAAAAATTTGAAGGTCCATGAATTGACCATTAAGAAGGGAAGAAAAATTACAACTTACATTTTTGGGAGATCAATGTTGATTTCCTTATTGAAAAAGTTTACTAAAGGTAGAGACCTTATAAGACCGGGTGTGACTAGATTTGCCACGGCTTATTTAACTCTTGCTTGTCTTCATGAATTGAAGGCATCGTTGTTGACCATGTTCAGCTCTGAGGAATGGAAGACAAGCAAGTTTGGAACTTCACAAGAGGGGAGAAAAGTAGCACATGTAGTATTAGATAGCCGATTTTGGAAGAATGTCTCCATATGCTTGAAAGTTGCTGCCCCTCTCATGGTTGTCTTAAGATTAGTGGACTCAGATGTAAAACCTGCAATGGGTTTCATTTATGAAGAGATGGACTGTGCAAAAGAGAAGATTAGGTCTAACTTTAACAATATCAAAAAGAGGTAAATTTTCAAACTTTTACTCATTCAATGTTTAATTACTTATGTGTTAGATTATTTCTGATATAGCATGATTGATGTAGTTATGAAGATGTTTGGAGAATAATTGATGCTCGATGGGATAATCAACTTCATAGGCCTTTGCATGCAGCTGCCTATTTTCTAAACCCTCATTTCCACTATGAACCTAACTTTAGATCTGATGATGGTGGAGAGGTGAAAGAAGGATTGTATTTTTGCATGAGAAGATTGATACCAGATATGGCAGAAAGAAGAAAAATTAATTTACAAATTGTTGAATTTCATAATGCTAGAGGCCTGTTTGGAATGGAAGATGCAAAAGAGTGTAGGAAAGAGTTAAATCCTGGGGAATGGTGGGACATGTTTGGTGATGGAACTCCAGAGTTGAAGAGATTTGCTATTCGAATTCTAAGCTTGACTTGTAGTTCTTCTGGATGTGAGCGTAATTGGAGTTCATTTGAAATGGTAATTTAAATTATTTTTAATTTATAAATTCCTTTATTATGTTTATATCTTCACTAAAAATATTATCTTTCATTTTAGGTTCATACAAAGAGAAGGAATCGTTTACATAAAAAAAAGATGAATGATTTAGTTTATGTGATGTATAACTCCAAGCTGAAAAGACATAGAATCAGATGATGAATGGATAGCTGAAGAGACAGATGATGTTGTTGAGATTGATCAAGTTGAAGGTGAAAATGATAGTGAAAATGTTCACTTAGATGGAGCAACAACAGATCCTGTTTTAGATGCTCTTGATCTTGATAACATAACATTTGAGAACAATGAGGATGCACAAGCACAATATTCATTAGAGGAAGAGTTAGATGATGATGATGATGATGGAGATGATGATGCCATTATTAAAGGATTAGAGGATTATGCACAGAGACTTTGACATTTCAATTTATATTTTACATTATATCTTTATGAACAATATTTCTATGAACTTATGTATTTCAATTTATATAATTTTGTTATCTTATTTGAATTAGAATGTTATTTATATTTTTTTCATACAAAGTAAACTCTTACGAGTTTACGAGTCGAGTTTACTGGACTCTCACGAGTTTACGTAAACTCTCGAGTTTGACAACCTTGGCTATATGTATTATGTGCTCATAATTTTCTGGTGATAATCCAGTGAAATTTGTGTAGCAGTAGCACTGGAACATATATATACTTTTACTTTGATATTTAGATGGCCTCAAATGCCCTCAATTTACTAGTCAATATTAACATAAAACCAGAGCCTAAAAAGAATTCTTTGCAATATTTAATTTAGCTCCTAAAATTGTTGAATATTGATATTTAAGTGTATATCGATATATTCAGGTTTCAGACAAGGAATCTTGGGAATTATATTCCTCATCCTAGTTCCCTTTTGATTTCCTTAATGATTCCAATAAGCAAATAACGGACTGGGACAGCCATATTGTTAGCCCGTGCTTTAGTTGGTCTCATGTCACTTGTAGAAACGGACATGTCATATCACTGTATTTTCATCATCCTAGAGAGTATTAAGTTGCATGTTTGCTTAGACATTTGGAACCTCGAATCCAAGTTTTCTGATGTGAAAAATAGAAGTTATTCAAAGTTCCTTCAACTTGAATGTAGATCATGGATCTAAATTTAATTTGATCTGAAGCCAAATTAAACACTCAATAGATGTTGTTTTAGTCAAGTCTCATCATCCTTTATTCAAACACCTTTATTGCATATATGAACCTCTCAAACATTTGCAGGAATTTAACTTGTTAGTGTTATTCAATCTACAGGGCCCTGCTTCGGTTGGATTGGTTGGAACACTGTCTCCCTCAATTACCAAGTTGAAATATTTGGTTAGTGTGTAAATTGTCAGCATGATAAGTTGACAATTATAAGAAATCGATGTAAAATATACCCCAGTCTTTGGTTTAGTGAAACAGATTGATCAGTGATGTGTTTTTTTCCTTAGATTATATAGTGATCTGTCTTGTAATGCAGGGAATTGCAGAACAACAATCTTTGAGGACCCTTTCCCGATTACATTTCCTACTTGGAAGACCTACAATATCTAAATCTTGCTGACAATAATTTTAATGGTTCTATACCAGATAAATGGGATGAACTATCCAATCTAAAGTATCTGTAAGCCATCACTTTCCATTTCTCTAGTCTTTCTATCCTTTTATAGCTGTGTGTGTGAAAAGAGATTTAAAAACAAGGTCTTCTCGGTGGGGTAAACAGTTCAAAATTGAAAATGATGGTCTCATGTGATTCAGTATTTTGGGAATGAACAACTGTTCCTCAATCAATTGCAAATCTAAAGGGTCAGCAAAACTATAAAAAAATACGTAACCAGAGACTATTTTGGTTATGTTTAGTTGCTTCCATACTCATTCTTAAAATATTTGTCCATTATGTCTTCAAAATATACTGATTGACATTGATTTAAATGTTTTAAAATATATTAAAAAGAATTAAAATATACCAAAACATCTGTGTAACACCAAAAAACCCCAATAGAGAATCTAGACATAGTTCTTTCTACCTTGATCTTGAATAATATAACTGACTTGTGTTTTCATTTGACAGGGATCTTTCGTCTAATGGTCTTACTGGAAGGCTCCCAATGCAACTCTTTTCAGTTCCAATGTTTAAGTAAGTTTTATTACAACTATGTATTCATTTGAATATTTTATTTCTTCATGCTCTTATGAAATTTTGTTTCAATCATTGCTTTCAATTTTTCAGACACGCACCTTCAGTGTGGTCCTGGCATCCAGCAGACTTGCACTTCTAAATCTGAAAATCAAGGTTTGATTGCTTACACACACAAACAAGCAGAGTGTGCAAATATGCTTTGTTACCTAACTCAATTCTTAAATACATACACGCTTGTTATAAATGAGAGAATAGGAAATCAAAAGAAATTAATATAAATGAGAGTATCGATTGCATTTCTTAATACACATTCCTAACTGAACAGATTCAAAAAATGTAGGGGATAAAATAATGATGCTTTAGAGGTCAAATATTCATCAGAGCATATATATATATATATATATATATATATATATATATATATATACACACTTCTTATCAGGCTACATTAAGTTCCAATGTCAGTAAATTCTTCAATCAAGTATTTGCACATTTATGTTTCCTTCAAGTGGAAAAATGTGGAGGTTAAAGGCTCTCTGTCACTATACAGAAACTTCCTTATAGACTCGTACGTTGTAAACTGTCATCAATTATGTTTTTCTATAATTGACATCATATCATTTCATGCACCCTCAAACTAAACAAATAATTAAGAGGTAAACCATGCAAGAAAAATTTACAAAATATGAAACATGTATTGGGGCAGTTGGAAGTCGTTACTTCATTTGGCAGTGGATTAGTTTCTTGGTAATGATCTAAGCTTTTAGACTTAATTGAATTAGCTCAGGATAACAATGGTGGAGTGTGAACATGCATGAAATGCACTAAGCTATTTGTCTCTAGAACTGATTTTCTTTTACTTGTTTCAACCGAAATATTGACTCAAATTTGTGTTATTTCTTATCAATTGAAGCATGCAAGATGCTCAATCATACTCTTCACTTGTGCCCTATTGGATCGATCTTTTTAACTTATTGTGTCCTGTCAATTTGATACCTTCCATTTATTCTGTTGGAAGGATATTGTGCATATCTTGATGTAGAAAATGCTCTGGACTTCTCACTTGTGGAACTGATAGGTGTAAATGCTAAAAACATTTTCGTATTACATCCTGATTGTGTTGAAAATTTGTTAAGCATGGTTGATACATTAACAAAAAGTGGAGTTGTAGATGTCATTGTGATTGACCGTGTATTGTTAACCATTAGCAAAAATTTGTTAAGCATGGTTTATAAATACTTTCATGTTAGAACTTCCCTCTTCTATTCACTATGGCAATTTACAGGATGCTTGCATACGAAATAGTATCTAATTGTTCATACAATATTGTTTTAACTCCATTATTTTATTTGTAGATTTTTAATGATTCATCTCCAATGGAAAGTCCAGACGTGGAAGATGTTAGAACCAAGTGGACTTCTTTTATTTTAAGTGTTAGTAAATTGTAGAAACTTGGCTACAATTTAATAGTATATATGTAGGTTAACGTAATATTTGGATTGGATATATAATTTTATATACAAATAATTTATTAAATATTATTAGACAATTTAATGTATGAAATGAATTCAATTTTTTTTATTCAATTGAATCTTTGATTTTCAGATAAATTGATTGGATGAGATGATAAAACAGGGTAATTGATTGTAAATTGATTGGATATCAAATGGAAACACGTAACCTTTAAAAAAACAAGTTTTTATGACGTACATGATAATGTGTCATAATATGTTAATTCTGAAAAGTATATATTATGATAGGTGAAAAAATATCTGTCATAATACATAGGAAATATTATGATAGGTGAAAATAACTATATCATAAAAGCTCATATATTATGATAGGTAAATCGAACTACTTCATAATAAATTGAACATATTATGAATGATAATTGAAATTTTGTCATAATAGACTATATATTATGACATGTGACAGAAAATACGTCATAATAGGCTGAACCTATTATGACATACTTTTTTACTATGTCATAGAATGTATAGACTTATTATAATTATTAGAATTATGATGTCAATCCACCTCTCATAATATGTCAATTTTACCCTTTATAAAAGGTTTTCTTCATACTAGTGGATTGTTATAACATGTCAATATGTTTGTGTTTGGAAAGGTAAATATATGCTTGTATGTGGTGACTCGGTGGAAGGTGGTGAATGATAATTTTACATAATTGTGCTAGAGATGAACTTCATGGGGGCTCTTGAAGAGAGTAGTGGGAAGTGAGACTTGGATACTTTGTCAAGAGAGCTCTTTAGGGGAATGGTGGAAAGTGGCATTTATGTACTTTGCCGGGAAAGCTTTCTAGGAGAGTAATGAAAAATGATACTTATATACTTCGCTAGGGAAGCTTTTGATTAGAGTGATGGGAAGTGGACCCTAAGGCTTGAGGGAAGCAGAAGGGTGTCCCATTTGTAAGCTTGAGAGAAGGGTAATTGCTCTAATCGTGAGCAGTTGTTGGTAAATTGCATGTGAGAGTTGCAAATCGGTTCCTAACATTGAGATCACTAACGAATGTATAAACTGTTGTGATGACATGTTTTGATGATATGTTTAAATTGTTGTTTGAGACAATAGGCTTTGTGAATGGTTATGTGACACATTAGGCTATGTAAGGTTTGGGAAAATTGTTATATTGTGATTTATGTGTATTATAGTTATGATATTTTAATGTTTGTATGTTAGTTCACCTTTATATTTTGGTGGTTACGGTTTTCATATGTGAAGATCGTGATTTATCACGAGAGCGAATAATAATACAAATGTTGAGAAAGATGCATGACATTAGGGAGAGAAATCAATATAGAAAGATGTTTGGGATAATTTTTCAATCTTATGTTTTTACTTTTCAATAAAGTCTATTTGTAAAACAATGATTTTTTTTAATTGAGAAAATAGGAATGAATATTATTTGTTTTAAATTATATAACTTGTGTTAATTATAAATTTAGTAAATAAAATTAGGTTGTTATAGTGTAGGTATATTGCCATATACCACGATCTTCATCTTCAAAACCGTTAAGATGCGTTGCTGAGCTTGAGTCGCAAGTTAAAGTTTCTCTTTTACAATATTAGTTTGTGCACAGATTTTATACGCAGATTGGGTCTATGACCCATATCCACCTATACTCTTCCGAAAACACACATCTCTCTCACTCATTTATTCTTTTCTCTATTCTCTCTATTTTTCTATCCAGCGTTATTTAATCTTTTAGACTTGCTTGCTAGTTTTGAATTCTTTAGAAATATTCAAGAAATATCCCTTATGTCATGCCTTAAATTAGTTTAAAAAGACACGCCATCTCTTTATGATCTCTTAAACTTGTATGAAATTTAGCTTTAAGTCAATCCATATACCACTAATTGTTGGTGACGTTGGGAGAAATGATGGAAGATCACAACAACACCCATCACGTGCCCGGGAGTGGAAGACAGAGACATTGTTAGATGTTTTCATCGATTTAGTCAATCTTACTCCTCAATATTCGAATGACATTACGAGTTTTACCTTTGGAAAGTACTGTGATACCACTACACCAGATACTTCTTACGGTTTAGTTCTTCTAAACAACACTCTTCATTTGCTTCTAAGCCATGCTTCAAAATTGATTTTTCAATTTGATATAAGTAATGTACAAAATAAAGTTGATAGATTTCCTTATCTAAGTCATGGCGAAAACTGAAAAGTTAACAAGGTTGTTTAGAATCAACTGGATATTGTACAATCAAATACATGTAAAATGATCACATATACTTGGATTTATATGTTAAAATCACGAGGAATACTACAAAGTTATGCAACATCATGCAACAAAAGCAAAGAATTAAATTTTCTTTCGGACGTAACATTAATCCACTGGCTACCCTCATCAAAATAGCTGTGGTACGTCATGGCATAGCAGCATACTATAGTTCTTTTCATCGACATCCTAGTTCAGCTCTCCCTTCATCATTGATGGACTTGTTTGTGCAGAGTTTCTGGAGATCAATATAACCAATAATAGTGTCCTCAAAAACTGCCTTGTCCAGCTTAGCCTCGTCAAAGGTGGAGCCCGACAATACTGTGTTCTTAAATACAGCTCCTTCAAGATCAGCTTTCTCGAAGTTCACACGGTCCAACACTGCATTTGAGAAGTCCACCCCTGTAAAATATCCCTGGATCATTGCTTTGTCTATGTTCCAAATAGAATGAATCACAACTTGCAGGTTGACATATAATTTGGAACTATTCTATAAAATCTCCATAGACTCATCATGTTCATCTGGTTGTGTCAGAAAAGAACACTTCGAACAATGATAAGTATCAGAACATCTCTTAATCGCCCGGTTAAACTAGTTTTGTGAAAGATAAATAAATGAAGGTAGTTTTATATGTTCTGCCATTCAAGCTTAGTAGATTACTGATCTCAACAACAACGACGAAAGGAGGAGATACATTTGATAAATATAGATACACTGAAGAACTTGTATTCGGTCCCTAAAGGCTGACGAAGTGACACAGTAATCCATTGTTTGGTTGATTTTGCACAAGTGAAAAATGTTACCTTTAAAGCTGGCACCAGCAGCATAAGCCTTAGACATTATAACTTCTGTCATATCAGCACCATCAAACTTAGCATCCGACATGAGTGCTGCAGAGAGAGACTTCCCCTTGAGGTTGGATTTTTCATTTGTGAAATCACATTGCCGGAGATCTAATGGTTTATCGTATACACCATTTGCCTGACCAATTGTGTTGCCAATAAATGCACGCTCACAGCGATTGGGCTCAGTCGACAATGGGGGAAGTCTCTGCATGGAAAACATACACGCACTAAACAATTTCAGTACATATATTGCACATAAAACCTGTTTTACCACTCTCCTTTCAAACAAGGGCCTCCTTTAACTTTTGTTAGCTAATCTATCAGCAAAGGAAAACTCATCCATGAAATTTCCTCATTGGGCACATTAGCAATGGGAGCTTAAAAGTTAAAATTAGGAATTCAAAGCACATCAATTGCAACAGCTTCTGTTTACATATGTAGTTTACATGACTACAACCAAATCAGGCAACCTGTAGAACCTAGAAATCTATTAATGATGTGACCATTTTTTATGGATTGATAAAATAAGTAGGGAAAATTAGATAAGATTCCTATATGCAATGTGTAGAATTAAATTAAAGATTTTCTATAAGTGTTGAAATTTAAACACAGTTTGAACCTGGGTAGCAGCAGTAACGGGAAATGCAGCAGAAGTAACAGCACAAGCTGCAAGAATACCACAGGCCACGCCCTTCATTCCATTGAAACTGAAGAAACCTCCCTTATTCTGATGAGATCCATCTAAGTCAGCTACTCCTACAAAACAGGGGTAATCATTTTACCAACAAAATAATTAGTCATCTAAGATTGCTGCGGAGATCAAGAGGTAAAACTGTAATTTAGACAACACATTGAGAAAATGGATAAGCTAAGCATTGTGTAAATCATAAAAAAAATAAGAAAAAAAGGAGAGGAAGAGTAAGACCAGAGCAAGAAATTGTGAGTGGAGGGGTGAAAGATGGGCGTTTGGTTGTGTAACTGGGTATGCAGAAACCGTTTCGAGGGAGTGGAATTGAAACGTTGGCCATTGTTCTTGTCTCTTCTTCACTCTTCACTTCAGTTTTGAAACTTCCACACACTCTCCGCATCGCTTATCCGCGGATAAATATGTTACGTGGAATCACACGTGGCTCTACATCATTGCTTGTATTTTTTGAAACATTTTTTTTATATATATGTATTTTGAAACTAATGAGAAATGTTTGATAGTTCGTGTATACGTTAATAATTGAGATAAAATTAAAAAATATATATTTTGAACTCTACATTTGTTGGACCTTGTCTCTAAATATTAAATTAATTAACTACTAGTTAAAATAAAATTAATAATGAATCTAATATATTATATACTTTAACTAACATCTATAACAAGGAAGTATTTTAACATATGACGCATGTTTTAGGTTCATTATAAATATTTTATATCATGATATTATTTATAATTATTATTTTTTAAATTGTTAAAATTTTCTTTAAAATAAAGATAAAATAAAGTAAAAGAAATAAAACTTTTAAAAAGATTCTTAAAAATATTTTATTGTTGATGTATTGTCAGACCTCGTTAAACACACCCAAAACCCTTCGTCAGACTCATTAAAAACGCACCCAAAACCCCATGCGCGGACGCCAGGTGTCAAGAGACGAGGATCCTAAAATCAGATAGTGGAATGCAGGTGTCAACGGGAGAGCGGACGTTCGTTTGAAACAAAAATTGATTTTTCTGAAATCCGCGTCACTCTCTTCTGCATGCACCCTCTTCCCCAAACTCTGAAATTTTTACTTTCTCTTCCTTCTCTCTAAAACGTTTCCCTTCTCTCTACAAAATTCTCACCTCTCCTCTTCTCCGATCAACCCTCAGGCACCCATTATACTCTTCCGGCGTAGAGGACGATCGTTTGAACCGATCAGCTTAGGATTCTGAATTGGTAAGTTCATCTTTCCTCCATTCGTGTGTTTTCTGTAACATGCAAAACCAGATTCCTGGTTGCATGAGTTGATCCTATCATTCTGAGTATCTCGCTGGTTTTTATGTTGGTTATAGCTCTTAGAACGTGCTGTAGAACGTTAAGGCTTCTGGTAGAAGGAGAACCCTAGTCTGTATCTGTGAATGTTCGGATATCTTAAGAGGTAAGGGAAGCTTATTAGTTTAATATATGTGATTAAGTGTTGCATGAACGTCCGTTTACTTGATTGAATATGAAAAATGATGATACTATGTTATGATGCATGAAATGTATGAAATTTCTATGATTTGATGGTATGAGATATGAAAAATTGATTATAGTATAAATATATACAAGTATGAAACAGTATGTTAAGAACTGAATTTGAATAATATTGATTTTGGTGAGAATTTCCCGTAATAAAGTGTACGTACATTAGTGAACAGTCCTTGACCGTTCGGTTTTCTGGTGAAGTTGGATTTGTAGTGGATTCTTTCATTTGGGAAGAATCCTAGTTGAGGACGAGCGTCTTCACTTCGGAATACTGTGCATGAGCGTTCGGCCAAGCACAGTTGAGTATTAACGTTCGGTTATAAATCTAAGTATATATGTAATTGTATATTTTATTATTCGTAAACACTACTTCAATATTATCGTACTATGTTTATCAAGCCTTTTTATGTTAAGTTTATTAGTGCTCGGTCTTACACCAAGCACTCGTATTGAGTAGTGCTCGGTCTTACACCAGGCACTCGTTCCATTTCTGTAAGCTAAATTTTAATATGAGCGTTCGTTTAAACCCTCTAGGGTTCGCTTTCTATAGTGTTCAGTCTTTGACTGAACATTTTGATTTCTTGATACTAAACTCAATCAAACACAAGTGTTCGGTTTTCTTCATGGAAATTACCCTAAGTACCAGTCTTTAGATGCCTTAAAATATCCTTATTCATTTGCTTCACCCTAGAGTCCACGTCCTTGTTTTGGTTTTCTTTAATGTTCTGAGTAAGTTCTCAAGAGCCATTTCATTTAATTGACTCAATGTCGAAATTGACGTCCGTCCCATTCGTCCTTGGAATATATACATTATTGTGCTCGCTATTTTTCTTAAGACCGATGTAAACCCCCGGTCTTAATCCATTCCCAAATTTGAAGATCTCCCGGTCTCCTCTATATGTTCGGCCCAATTTTTAAATTTGGGTTGAACGTTCATCATTTTAAGTTTGTTGGAACCTTTGTACGAGATAGTTCACCGAGATAATTATTAAGGAAAGATGAAGAAAATGTCATTTGGAAATGTTGTGAATTATGGACGAGCGTTCCGGGGAGGGACGACTCGTGTGTGAATATTGGAATTGGTAAAGTATAACTGTGGGCATGCTAAGCTGGCCGTTCATCCTGATGTTCCGTGAGTACTCGTCTTCACGTAGAGGAGGGTAGGTCATGTGTGGGAACGGCAGGAGGTCCTAGTCCTTAGGGGTACTTTGGACAAATAGGGCTAACCTCGGGTGGCAGCTGTTAAGTGTATCCCAGTTACTACATCACCCGGGTGCACGAACGCCTGTAGCTACACAGATTTCATACAGTCCGGACAATCAGTCTAGTAATAAGCCTTATATGATACATACGTTGAAATGCTCTTGTATGTTGGATTGTTTAATATATATATGTTGATGCATGAATTAAATTACATAAGCTTACCCTGTGTTTTCCTTGTGTTGTCTTGTTGTACGTCCGTCCTTGTCATTGCAATGATCATCCGTGTGGATGTGAGCAGAAGGAGACGAGCTACTTGAAGAAGCGTTGGAAGCGGAAAACTTAGTAGAAGTCGAAGTTAAGACCGAACAGTAGAACGTTCGGATAATAGTTTAGTTTTATTGTGAGGTGATCGTTTGGTTACCTCCTCTTTTGATTTTGTCTGACCGTTCGGTAAGTTCTTTTTTTTTTAAACCGATCGGTCATGTTTCACTTATGTTGTACAATTTTAATTGAAACTTATGTAAAGTCGTTCGGCCATATGCGTTCGTTATCTTAATGGAAAACTGATCTTGACTATTATTAAATGTAATTATTCTCCTTATATAGTTTATATTATATTTTTGGGATGTTACATGTACAAATCTTAAAAGTATTGAAATTGAAAAATAGCATGGCAAATTTTCTCATCTAATATGGTTATTTAATTTAACTATGTATATCATCTTTCTATACTTATTAGAAATTTTATTTTTATAATTGAATGAAATTAATATTTATCGTATGTTTTACATAGGTTAAAATATTAGTTAATTTGAAACAAAAAAATTATAATTGATAAACTAAAATATTTTTTTATTTCAATTAAACAAAATGATTTTTTGTTTAAAATATTAAGTAATATATATATATATATATATATATATATATATATATATATATATATATATATATATTGCGACACTAAATGAATTTTGACCTCAATAAATATATATTTATTTGGAAAATCCTAATTAGTCTTCAACACCGATTAAAAACAATTAATAAACATTAAAATTTTACAAGACACTAAATGAATTTGACCTCAATAACTATTAATAAAATTTTACTTTATTTAGAGGATCAAAATGTTAATAAATTTATTATTTAATGATTTTTAATTTGTTTTTTTCCTAAGCTCTAAACTTTAATAATAAAATAATTCATTTTTTAAATACAAATAATAAATTATCAATAGTTTTTTTAACGTTGTTAATTTGTTATTTAATTATTTTTAAAATTTTTGTGAGTATCAAATAAATTATCAATTAAAGTTATATAACACTTATGGACATTTTTATTCTTTATGTAAAATAAAACTGCATAAATAATTGTTGAGGTCATAATTCATTAATGTCACATTTAACTATGATTTTTTTATAAAATTCAATCTTAATTAATTATTTTTAACCAGTGCTCTTAGATACTCGTTAGCAGGATCTTTTTATTTTTACTTTGAATATTTATTTCCACCAAGTTTTTGGTTAGCAGGATCTATCTCTTAACCAATGACTATAGCCGCGGCAGAAACGACATATGCCAGTGCGTATGGTTGGAAGAACTTTTCATGAACTTAAAGCTTGATTACAGGCAACTGGTTCAGTTGACGATGGACAACAAGTCTGCAATCAGTCTGTCGAAGAACCCAGTGTTCCACGGAAGGAGCAAACATATCAGCACAAAGTTCCACTTTCTGAGAGATTTAGTGAACCAAGGAAAAATTGAACTGGTGCACTGCTCGACTGAAGCACAAACTGCTGATATCTTTACAAAGGCCCTTAGGCAAACTAGATTCGAGAAACGTAGAGAAATGTTAAATGTTAACTCTCTTAGTAGTTTAGTTTAGGGGGGTGTGTTATTGTAAACTAAAAGCAACCGCCCCAACTGACGAGCGTTAGACATTGTGCGCTCGTTGGACTGCTTATATACTCTTTTACTATTTCTTCTTTCAGTTAGTTTTTGAATAATACAATTTACCTTTCATTCTAATATCTGCTCTCCGCTCTCTCTCTCTCTCTCTCACACCCTCTGCATCATTTTCATCTCGCATACCCCGCGTTCGTCAACAGTGCATCCGTCAACGTCAACAATGTGTCCGCCAACGTCAACATCTCATTCCACTTTTCCCTCCTTTTTCTTCTATTGATCTCAAGTTCATGTAAAATTTGACAACCCTATCATGATTTGTATTATGAAATTGCACCTCAAAATAATTCAACATTTAACCCTTCTAAGGTTTTAAGGTAAGTTTAATAAGCATCTCTTAGAAAGTATCTGTTCATTATTTCATTCATTGCAAAACAAAACTATCATTTTGGGAATTTAATCTTTTTCGTACACCTGTGTTTCCTCTTACCAAATTTTATCCTTTTTTTAATTTGTTTTCAAGGATAATTTGTTTACATCTATGTTGTGTTTGTATGGACAATTTAAAAGAGTAATTTATTTATACGAAGAATTTAAATTTTTTTTAAGTAATTAGAAAAAAATTTCAAATTTAGGAATTTTGAAAGTATTTCAAATAAATAAAATAGAAGAATTTCAAATACATTTTCAAGTGTAAGAAATTTGAAATTTTACTCCATTTTCTTCCACTTACACTGTACACGAAGGTGAAATCAAATTAGTTCAGGTTGAAGGCTTAAATCAAGTTGATCCGGACAAAAGGCCATGTTGAGTCAGTCAGGGTTGAAGGTTAAGCCGAAGTCGAAGGTTGAGTCAAGTTGGCCTATTTCGATCCGAGTTAGCCCGGGTTAAAGGTCGGGCCAAGTCAGTCTGTGTCAAAAGTCAAACCAAGTTGCATTGGACCAAAGGTTGAATCAAGTCTACTTAGGTCGAAGGTTAAGCCAAGTTGCAATGGACCAAAGATTGAGTCAAGTCTACTTAAGCCGAAGGTCAAGTCAAGTTGGTTTGTGTCCAAGTTTGAATCGAATTAGCTCGCGTTGAAAGTTGAGCCAAGTCGACCTAGACTAAAGGTTGAAATCAATCGAATCTAGTTAAAGATCGAGATGATTCAACCTAAGCTAAAGGTTAGGCCTAGAAGATGGAAAACAGAAGAATATGGAAAACAATAGTATATCAAATGTGTTGCATAGAAGATGGAAAACAATTATATACATGTGCATGAATCAAAGAAATGTCTAATTTATATATATTCTTGAGATACACACTAGCAAATCACAAATGACATTAACAAGAACAAGAAAGTTAGTTTTTTTTTTTAATTTGTTTGCAACAACTTCTTTTAATTGGATTTAGATTGAATACTTTTTTTAATTTTGAAAATTTAAAATATAAGGTGTATGTACTTTATTTCAAGCTATTTGGGATTAAATATAAGTAAGATAGAATTGGGTCGACTTCATGCAAGGTTAAGTCTAGGGATGACAACAGGTCGGGTCAGACACGGATAGTGTCTACCTCCAACTCGACTTGAAAAAAAAATCTGACTCGCAACCTGCCTGCTACCCGCACGAGTACCCGCTTAGAAAATATCCGTGGGTATTTTAATACCTGCGGATATCCAAAAAAAAATATATTTTATACATTTTTTAAATAAAATTTAAATAAAATTATAAAAAATATAGAATATAATATAAAGTAAATTAAATATAAATTAAAATTTAATTTTAATTAAATTTAACCTAATAAAATATAAATTAATTTTATTTTTAATTAAACTTAATTTAAAAAAATAAAAATTAATATTTTTTTATTATTTTTGTAGGTAGCGGGTACCCGCGAGACGGATAGTTTAATACCCGTACTCGACCCGTTTAGAAGCGGGTATTAAAATACCCGCTACCCGTTACCCACGAGTAATAAATATCCACAGGTAATAACTACCCCCTCCGCGGATACTCGTATCCACAGATTTTTTTGCCATCTCTAGTCAAGTTAAGTAAGTCTGGGTCAAAGTCAAGCCAACGCAACTTGGGTCCAGATCATATTGAGTTGGTCCTAGCTTAGGTAGAGCTAAATCGATCTAGGCTTAGGTAAATCCTTCTCAACCTAGGTCCAAGGCAAGTTAAATTGGTGTAAACCCACGTTTAGTTAAGTTAGGGCATGTCTAAATTCATTTGATTCAAGGTCAACCATTGGTTATTCGAGTTAGGCTAAACTTAGCTCAAGCCCTACCCTATTAGGACGAAGTTGGGATTCACCCCATTAAGACAAGTTTAGTCCTGCCTTATTAAGATTATACCCAACTAAAATGAGTCAGCCCGATCCAATGTTGAGTAGGGTTGGCTTAGGCCCATTTTGAGCTGAATTGGCCAAGGCATATCAAGTTGATTCAGTCCACTAAGGTCGAGTTGAGTTAGCTAAGGCCTAGGTCGAGTCAAGTCGACCTGAACTCCAGTCGAGCCGAGTCAATTTGGTTAGGGCCCAAGGTAGTAAGCTCAGACCTAAGCTTAGTTGAGTTAGCTTGAGCTTAAGTTGTGATGAGTTGGCTTAGGCACATGTCAAGGTGAGTTGGACAAAGCCCAAGTTTAGGTGAGTTAACCCCTACCTCAATCAAGATAAGTCGTCCTAGGTTCAGGTCAAGCTTGGAGCTTGAGGTCAAGGCGACTCAGTTCGGACCCAAGTCAAGACTACTTGGCTTGAGCCTAAGTTGAGTTGAGTTGGCCCGATCCTTGGTCGAGTAGAGTCGGTCCTATCCCAGGTTGAATCAAGTCCACTTAGTCCCTAGTCGAGCCAAGTAAGCCTTGTCTTATGTCAAGATGAGTCAGGGTAATTCTAGGTTCAACCAAGTAAGCATTGACCTTAGTTTATCCGAGTCAACCTAGGCCCTGGTCTAGTAATGTCAACCTGGACCCTAGTCAAACGAGTAAGCCTAGACACAAGTCAAGCTGAGTTAGCCTAGACCTAGGTCGAGGTGAGTTTGGCTAGGCCAAGGTCAAGGAGAGTCGACCGTAGAGATGTTAAAATGAGTTTCAACCCACGAGCCAACCTATCTTACCATAACTCAAGCCAATTTGGATTGAAAAAAAATTAGTTTTATCAAATGTGGATAAATTGAATCTGACACACTTAACCCGTGGGTTAAACGGGTTCGAGCCGATTGAAGGGGAGTTTATCTATAACCCATCAACAATAACTCTTTATTAGTTTCTTTTATCACTTTTTTAATTTTATATTATAATTATTTATTATTTCTAATTATGTAGGTTGAAATTTTGATCTTTTTAAATACTACAAAGTTGTTCAATAATGTCTGAATAGTTTGGATATTTTTTTTTTGTACAGTTATATAGGTTGACACTTTAATTTTTAACTTGTATCTTTATAATAATGTTTGGTAAAATGATGATATGATATAAAAATTATGTAAAATTGTTAGATGAACCAGTCAATTGCTAGGCAAAAATAATATTTTTAGATTTCAAAGACTTCGATTGATCTTACTAGTTAGGTAAGCTAAGACTTGATGGGTGAGATTTTGAGAAAAGCTCTTAGAGGTCTTGCTCGCTAGATGAGTAAAACACTCTGGACAAAATTTTTTTTAGAGAATCCAATGAACTTAGATTGCTTGAGTTATTGGGTAAATTTTGTTCTCGCCGGACAAATTTATATATCTTTTCTTTTAGTACTCGTTGGACGTATCACTCTTTTCATTGGATGAACATCTTTTATTAAATATCCAGAGTGCTTAGGAAGGGGTTGGTTGTTGATGAGTCATTCCTTCACTAGGCGAGTTCCTTCGAGGAGTGACTCGCTAGGTGAGGGAATAAGGTAGATGAGCGAGAAAAGGTTTTACATATACAAATACATGTTTTGATATTTTGAAATAAAACAATAGATGTGTGGTTAAGTAGAGTTTGGGTGTTGATGCCAAAAATTTATTGTGAGTGTGTTTAGGTAGAGCATAGGTGTTTAACAAAAAGTCTAATTTGAAATTATATTGATATGTATATGTTTAGTATTAATTAATTATTTTTCAGAAGGAAATAATATATAGAATGATCCTAGAAGGAAATAATATATAGAGTAGTCTTAGGATGTATATTGAATTATAAGGTAATTTGACTCACATAGAGAAAAAAATTAGATGGTAAGAGTTGATGACTTTGCAAAGTGAGAAATTATATGATAGGTATAGAACTTCAACTAAATACACTAATATTTCGTAAATAGATTCAAATGTCTAATTTATTGGCATTATAAATGTATTATAACGTGAACATGAGCCAAAAACTTATAGACTTATATTATGATTATGGTATTCATATGCAATAATAGTGTGTTATACATAAATAGAATATAATATATGTGAAACTAAAGTGTGGTTATATATATATATATATATATATATATATATATATATATATATATATATATATATATATATATATATATATATATATATATATATATATATATAATAAACGATTATTTAACTTAATTAAATTTATATTATACGTAGTAACAGCTCATTATTTCTTAAGCAACCTTACATTACCTTTTCTAAAATTTTTATTAAATAACTTTTATTATGATTTATGTATTGCTTTTACATTTGAGTATTTAATTTTTAAAATATAGTTGTCATGCATAAAAATTAATGATTATACTGACATAATTTTGTAAATTTCTAAACATAATTTCAGTGTCTTAATTATTTCTTACATAACATAAAAAATAAATAAAAGTTGAACAATATGAAAAATCAAAAATAATTTTCGCATGGAGTTTGAATAGGCAAAAACAAAGAACGCATCAATAGTGTAAGGACCAATCTACCCAACCCAAATATTACTAGTAAACAAATATTTGCAGATAAAACTACCGAGTCTGTCAGTATTCACAAATAAAATTTACTGTGGATATTTATTAGCAGTGAATAGTAAATGATGTGTATTTTAATGTTAATTTATAAATAGATTGATATAGGTATCATATTACTCATGTTTATTATTAAAAAAAATAAAACCTCATTTATAGTTTATTAAGTTAAATTTAGTTAAAATCAAAATTAATTTATATTTTATTAGATTAAATTTAATTAAAGTTAAATTTTAATTTAATTTACATTATATTTTATATTTTTTTAATAATTTTATTTATATTTTATTTTAAAAATTTATAAAATATATATTTTTTAAATATTTATAGTATTTCGGTATCCGTAGATTTTAAAACATTTGTAGGTATTTTTTTAAACATATATTAAAAGATAATGAGATGGAAAAGGAATGAATTTTTTATTACAATTCGTAAATAAACATTATTTGTAACTAATCTAATACGTTGTCATCCGTGTTTATATCATTCAATCACGAGCATAAAACATGTGAAAAGACATTAACTATTTTTATCAGTTTAAACCACCCACACTAACAACAATAATCAACATAATATTAAGCATGGATGTTGTTAACAAATATTTACAGCATGGTTAATGTTTTGAAAAAATTGATTAGCAATACACAACGTTAATAAAACATAAGCTGAACTTATATAAAAAAATTGATATCATAAGGTTATAAATCTCTTCTCTTTTTACATGTAGTTAACTTTTTCTGAATATTTCTCAAAAATACATAACTACACATTAAATCCAAAGGTTTTATTAAAGCAATGAACAATTAACTAACTATAATGATGATGCAGAGCTTGGAGAGGAAAAACCATCGTTACATGTTTCTTTGTCGGGTGTATGTATAATTTTATCCAACATATCTCTCTGCTAAGTTAAACCAAAGTTATGCTTTTTGTCTTTTCCTCATTGATTAACACAGCTTTTAGCATTTGATTCTCTGCACCAATGCTCTTTGGTGGGTAACACTGTCTACTACCATGGTTGGCTTAATCTCAAAAGGTTAAACTGTCACACATTAAAAAATTCAAAAGAATAAGCAAATACACATCACACAGCCTTTCCAATTACCCAACTCATAAATTTCAAAATACAAACAGCTTTGATTAAGATTGCAGCAAACCCAAACACTGCCTCTAAATTAATCATTCATTTTTCCCCAATGGTTGTGTCACTGATTCGATTCCTTTCTTGGGTCTATTATCTGTTCATCATAATGTTCAGAACCATGTGCATTTGATTAGGCTTGCCTGTTTTTGCTTTTCTGTTTCTCCAATGACCTTCATTAATTCATCATCTTTTGTTTCTCTCTGCAAAGGTTTTGGTCTTTAAATGTATTAAGACGCTTTTTCTTCAATCACCATATCATGTTTTAGGTGCCTCTGTTCCCTTTTTAAATATTATTTACCACAATTATAGACCATACAGAGTGTTCCAACATTACAAAACCCATTTTTCTTTTAATTCACAATTCAATATGTTTTTTTCAAGACAACATAAATATTCTTTCAAATAATGCTCCTATTTTTTACTAATTTTTAATCTTGTTCCATATATGATTCTATCTCATTGATTTTCCCTTTTGCAAGTTGCCCTTTTCTATCATGATGTTCTTCACCAGGACATTGCTGGTTTTTTGCATAAGGATTCCAAATATGTGGTGTGTATCTATCTATTTTGTGCAACAAAAAGGTAAAGAAGAGGTATAATAATCATTCATCATTGTACATACATAAAAAACAACCTAATTTTGTGACATAACATTTTGTGTTGTTATATTGATAAAAAAAAATACCCTGAAAATAGAAACAGAAGACAAACCAAACACCAGCTTTAAGCAGTAGCGAATAAAGCCTACTAATCATTCGTAAGAAAGATTAAAGTAATGATAAGTACCCTCCATGTGACCATCACACATTCTGTTTTCCCAATAACAAAGTATTTTACTTTTGAAATATCAAATGGCATTATGATATGCAGGAAGACAATATTGCATCAGCAATGTGTGGACATGTTCACGAATCGATGTCCTTGAACAGTTGAATGTGAAAATAGTGTACTTTTTTTGTAGTCACAACGTTGTCATTACGTGTTTCAATACTAATTAAACTAAGGATGATCACTCATACATCAAAATAGGAAGTGGAAAGCCACATTTGATTAAAAAGACTTGCTCTAACTCTTGAGCCACATAAGAGAACAGCAGTACAGAACTGAATTAAGCATAGACCTCATGTGAATGAGCAATCAAAACCAAAAGAGGGTTATAATTTGAGCGCAGGACAAAGCAACGCGTTAGTGCAACTGTTCTTTGACAAGGGACAAAGTAACCATCAGTCACTTCAAAATCTATTGGCTACAACTTTTGTGACTTATTCCCCTCAAGTCCCTTCACTAAAGTAGATATGATTAATTAAACTTTCATCGTGGCAATGCTAGAGTCTAACAATCATGATTCTGGCCTTTCGGTTTGATGATGAAGCAGTGAGTATTCCTCAAGAAAAAAAGTTTATCTTTTCTTCATCTCTAAGGTGTCCATTTATTCAGATTTTTATGTAACTGATCATCAGAATTTATTTTAACCACAGATTTTACATTGGAAGTGCGTCCGTGTAAAGTCGATTGTGATGTTTGAAACATCAATACAAGTGTTTGAAAACTAGTTGTGAACTGAGACATCAAAGATGTGAAAATTATAACCATTACCTTCTAAGATTCATATCCTAGACGTATAACAAAACATGTGTACCAAAAATTTGAAGTATAAACGCACTTCCAAAAATCTAAAAACACCACAGAAGGGGAAGTAAAAAGAAGCATCATAGAAAGAACTCGTGTTTAATTGTATTTCCACCAAGCCCACAAAATTTTACTTACATTGGTTACAAATGTACAAATCTGCCTACAGTAGAATGGAGATAGTATTGTGGTGTCAAATTAAAAAGGATAAGATAGTTGTAACTCAAAAAAAAATTATGTCAGTCTGAAATTGAGACCATATTCAGAATGTCTGTTAATAATAATAATAATAATAATAATAATTATGAGAAGTGCATCAGTTGCCAAAGACTCTGACAGTCAAGTAGAGCTGAAGCCACAAAACAGAAAGCAACTGGATTGGTTGTTCGTACTGTTTGTGTGATTGCAGCAACAGGCAGCCAAAAGCAGCTATTCGAACAGAAATGACCGCCACACACATTCTCACCACACTTGAAAGTATCATCCTCAGGCACATGAGGCCCTACCATGAGATGGACGGCAAAATTGGCAGACAAAGAGATTCATTTAGTTAGTCTTACCAATAGTAAAATCATCAACAACCCAGCAGCATTTTTATCATAGTGAGAGCTTGAGCCACTACCTCTTCAATCTCCTCCTCTCATCTTGGCAAAATAATAGCCCCACAATATATCAAAATAATATCTCATAGGCCCCCTCCCAACTTCCAACACATGACTTTGCATCTCTTTTAGGGGTCAGCAGATTCTTGGTCGCAAAACGCAATTTACCCTGGGTGCCAGGACAAGCTAAAACTTGACCATTACAACCACAATAGTGCCACAGCTTGTCATGAACCAATGAGCAATATGAATCCTCTGAAATCTTATAGGGGACCCTCCACAAGCCCATGTTCACAACTCATTGGAACTGCAATTACTGCTAAAGGTTTTTACCTCAACCTCGATACTGCCAAATTTAACATCGTTCATAAAATCTCCGAGCTGCATGGATTTTTCCAAGGACAATATGTCCAAGGATAGGAATATGAATGAATCTTGATTCTACTTTCCAACATAGGAAAAGTCACTTCATTTCAAACGGGTATAGGTAGCCCATAATTGTGGAATGCTTTTATCCTGCCATCCCAGCCAGCAGTGACAATGACCATACCCCACGCATGAGCAGATGAGGTACTCTTGCAAGAAGACTTCAAGAAATTGTATTCGGATTGGTGAATCAGTGATGTTTTCACCTTTGAGCTTGAAACAGGAAGCTTCTCCTCGGGCCAAGTTGCAGACCCCTTTGAAAAAGACTCCAAAACAAACTCTTGGCTCAGAGAGAAGGAAGCAGGTGGATTAAGTTGAATAACTTGAGATGATCCTTTATCCAACAAGTTCAACTGATGTTTATTTTCAATATTTTTAGATTTCAAACCATGCCAAGGTACTGCTACAGATGCATTTGAGCAAAACCGCTCACAAGATGTAATCTTCTTAGCTTTCACAGGATTAGAAGACTCTTCCTCACTAACATTCCATAGGTATACGTTAGAGTCCTCACATGCTGATAGAATATGTTTCCCATCAGAAGTAAACGATGCACATATTGGGCTCCCTGTGCTAAGGCCTGGAACAAAAATACAAAAGAATCTTAGTAACAGAATATAAAATGAAATAAAATTCAAATTAATACGAATTAAGTTTTTAGGAACTAAAAGAAAGACAGTTGCACAAATCTGCTGCAGATTGAAAAAATTGTCAATAAATATAGGAGTTGAGACAAAAGGCCATACTTTTGTACTTGCCAATCACATTAAGGCCGTCAAGGATTCTGACTTGTGAATCAGCACAGGAGACCATAACTTTGTTAGAGTCTTGTGGAAGAAACTGAAATAAATAATAGATAATCAGTTTACAACACAAAAAGTAAGCTTATATAGAAAACCAAACATTCATGAGAAAAAGTAAAATATGACCCAGTACAATAAACAAAAGACGGAAAGGAAAATACCCGAAACCCAGTAATCCCTCTGCCAACAAGCTTCTTTTTACCAATTAAGCATAGTTGGGAATCTAACTGCAAGCGATTCTCTGGACCAAGCAAAAATGAAAATCAGAAGAGTTAAAGGCCAAATTCCAGTCCATATGGTTGTAATTGTAATATAAGCAATGAAATTCGTAACATGCCAACCATAACTTGATTGGCATTTCAAGGCATACAGAATCTTGACACAGCAGTAACAATAAATCAAACATTAAGAAATAAATAGACAGGAAGCATTTATAGTATCAAGTTTAGCACAATTTCAACATAATCTTCTTTACAATCATAAGGGAATCTACCAAATGACACCTAACTGGTTTAACCAGGGAAAATAAAATATTAAGATATATGTGAAAAAGAAGATACCTGATACATTGTAAAATCGACAATTGCCAGCCAAGGAGCCAATGATCCCTCCCTGTATAAAGAATATCTTCATCTTAAGATCATTTCAAATTTTGTCTATGTTTCTACAAAATTGAAATTGTTTTGAAGTAAATGTTACCTGCCCATCAGGCCGATAGCATACTGCAGTCACTATATCTTTGATACTAATCCAATCAACAACGTGACAATCAGAAATTGCCCAGATGCGCACTTTTCCATCTATAGATCCACTAATGAAATAGTTATCATCCACAGGATTGAATTGTATGCACGTCACTACAATGTATCAAACACAAACAAAGTGTGAGATAATTTATGAAGATGAAAAAAGTTAGGATGACGGCTCAAGAAGCCTGAAAAAAAATTAGAATGCAGCAAAGGCGCACCATAATTACTGTGTGAGAAAACCTTCAAGCAACGGTCATTATTCACTTGCCATAGTCGGACAGTTTTGTCAACTGAAGATGACAGAAGATACTGCATTCAAGAAGATGAAAAACCGAATCAATTCTCCAAACTTTTATCTCACCCAAGTGTATGGTGCTTAGTTTATTAAAAAAAAAACAGAATAAATGTCATTCACTCACATTATTGTTTGACCAAGAGAGATCCAAAACTTCACCTCTATGCCCATGAAATTCACGCAATGGTTTCTCCAACAACCGGAAGATCTTAGGAGGAAAAACTACACAAGCAGAATCTGATGTTTTTTTCAGGTTCTTCAGTTTGCTAATCTTTTCTTTATCAATAAATAGTGGTGTCAATTCAGAGAGATTATTCACAGTGAAATAAATGCAAGATGGATCAATTTCTGGAATATCAACTTCATTACATCTATCCTCCTCAACCACTTGCCACAAGCGCACAACCCCATCTTCACCACCACTAGCAAGATACTGCCCATCAGGACTGAACTTCATGGTCAAAATTGAACCTTCATGAGCTTTGATATCTTGCCTCATGTAAAGAGCTGAAAGTTCCTTCATTGGCTTCTTTGACTGACGGACCTTAACTTTCGGAAGCCTACACCCTGGCATTTCATCGAGGCCTTCTCCTCTTCCAAAATCACCTTCCCCATGACTATTAACCATGCATGATATTGACCGCAATTTCCTGAACCAACCCTTTGTCCTCCGAACAGAAGCATTGGCATCCGTTTCCCTAAAGCCATTCCCTGAATCCTTAGGCTCTGCCATAACCACCAATCGATCTGAATCCAGATCTCTTCCATCACTCATCTCCCTACTCTCCAGCCCCTCTTGATCCACATTACCCTCCAAATTCTCATTTCCACACGGCGAGTTATCCACTAAACCAAGCTCCTCTGAAGAATCCTCCCTATGCAAACAAGACATTGATGTCCGGCTTGAACAGAATTCTTCTTCCACAACACAATTTCGGGTCACAGCCCCACTAGTAAATTCAACTCTATCATTTCCCTCTTCACACAGAACACTACCCACATCTACTGAATTTTCAGTTCCTAGGGCAGTCAAATCCATGCTACTCAGTCCCATACTCTTCATAAACCTGCCCTTACGCTCTCTAACACTCCTTGGACTCCGAATCCACAATCCATAATCGAAAGCATTGGATACCCCTTCATCATCCGCTATAGACAAAACATCCTCTTGAGCATCGAAAAACCGACATTCATCGTCTTCGCTGAAGCTACCCATGATTCTCTGAATTCAACCCATGAGACCCCCCTCAAAGAAGCAACATTTTATACCCAAGGAATTTGTCAAAATCCAACTTTTCTCTCTCTCCAGACGAAGCCACCCAGATCATGAACTACGCATTAAAAAAAAAGCAGCACAGAAACCAATATTAGCCATAATAAACATTTCACTAAACCACACAACAAAGATGATAATAATTTAATAAAACAACAGATACCGAGAGATCCAACATAGATCCCAATCCACACCCATTTAACCTGGTCTTATTACATTCGACAACTGGGAATGTAAAGCGCAAACCGCTTTCGAGAAATCAAAAAATGAGAACTTTTTTTATGAAAAAGAAAACACAGAAATAAAAATGAACCCACAAAAAAAGGGTATGTGGAAATTGCAAAACCCTTAGAATTTAAAACCCGACGAAGACAAGTGAATCAAAAGAGAAGAGAAATTGGCAGAAGAATAGTTGGAAGGAGACAACCTTTCAAGGAGAAACAAAAGGAGGAAGTAATAACGAAATATATGCTTACATGGGGTGTGTTGATGATGAGAATAAGATTGTATGTTGGGAAGTTGAGAGGGTTTAGACAGAGAAATGGTAGCACCCAAGTACTGCTTTGTTTTGCGATGAGACGATGGAGCAGCAGAATGTGCGAGCAGAGCCGAAAATACGAAGTGGAATATATATATGCGTGAATAATATGTTAAAGTGCAAAAAGCGAACAAGTCGGAGGGAGAAAACCCGTTTTGAGTGTAAAAAAATACGAGGGTTGAAAAGGGTAAAACAGGAAAATACGATAGGTTCATCGGTTTTGGTGATGGTTATGGCTCAAGAAACGAGATTGGAAGAAACACTGTTCAGACTTGTGTTGTGAGCGCGGAACGCAACATCCTCTCTCTCTCTCTTTCTTTCTTTCTCTCTCTGTGTTGTGATACTCTTCGCTCTGTCTCATTCTCGTGTTAATGAATTTCGAAAAATTAAAACTTCAAAATAAAAAAAAAAACACAAAAAGACAATTCATGAAGCTTTTGCATCTCTCTGACCCAATAGTAAATAATTCTGCTTTTGCTAATCAGTAGTAATAAATAAATTATTTCAGGTGTAGTTAATTCTTGCTTTTGTCCAAGTTTTGAATTTAACAAAAGTAATGTCCTCCTCATTCAAAAGTAAGTGTCGTGTTATTATTGTACAATTATAAACATGTCAACCTATCATCATTAATACACTTACTATATTTGTAATAAAAAAATTTATAATAAGATAATAGATTTGGATTAGTGAAATCTATTGGTGTTAGTGTCACTGTGTTAAGAAACTAAACTAAACATTCCTAAATATCACTAAGGTATACTTGATTGAAAATGCATGAGTGAGAAACATAAAAAAACATAGGAGAAAATAATGAAAAGCATAAAATGCGTATTGTTTGTAGGTTAAAAACGAAGAACTTTATCAAGGTTTCACATTTGGTAACAAACACATTCGCTATTAGTGTATGTGTTGAACGTGAGAAGATAGCAATGCTTTAGTCCAAAAACTCACTTTTTTTTGCATATTTTCCAAAAAATCAAGATAGTATTATCTCTATATCTTCTACCTTTAACGTTCATCTAAACTTAGCCAACGTATCTACCAAACATAGCAAATGGTTTATGATAACCAAATCGGTGTAAGATTTGTTTATTTTGATATTGAAACCAAATATAATCTTTTTTAAATATATATTTAATAAATATTGTTTTTCTATATCTCTTCACTTACTTATCATTAAATATATTCATATATAAGTTTTACTAAAAATATGATGAATACACTTTGTTCTTTTATAGACTCTTAAAAAGTATGTTGGCGGTGTTATTAAGATCAAAATACTTTTAACAAATTACTATTCATTATACTATTGACGGAGTATTAAGCTTTGCACGCACCATTGATGAAAATTAATACAACAAGCACCGACCATTTTTTTTTTGTGTGGTATATTTTGTATTGTTAAATCAATTATTATAAATTAAATTTAATTATTCTAACAGATGGATGTAAGGGATGCGTAATAAAAAAAAAATACATTTGATATAAGTTTAATTTTCAGTGATACGGAGCTAGATCTCCTTCTGACTTTTATATTTAATTTACATGCTTGTGTTAAAAAGACAACAATTTTAAGATATATTGTTTATACAGATAAATATATTGTATTCATACAACTAAAAGTTGACACTACAAACTATTAGATCTTATACCTTGTTTTAGATCTTATACCTTGTTTTCTCAACAAACTAGGAAAAATTATTCTCTAAATCATTTGCCGTTTTATATTTTTTATTCATATTAACAAATATTATTACTTAAATTCAGTTACTGAAATGTAAACCTGAGTTTGGATTTTAAATCTTGATATACAATATCAAATTAATAGATATAGGAATATATTTCATTATTTTTATTCAACCAAAAAGTTTTTCCTTTCATATATAGTAAGGTTTTGTTTTTTTAATTTCTCACAATACAAATATCATGTGCTATTAAATACGTGAATTTGAGACTATTTAAAATAATAAAAGAAATTACTTAAATCTAATAGACTAAACACTGATAAAGTATATCTAAAAAACATGTTGTAATGAATGAAAAATATAAAGCTTTTAGGTGGAAAACTGGTTAACCTACTCAGAATAAAAAGAAATGAGTGTAAAATCAAGTAATATGTGTACAGACTAAATAAAGTGCATTGTTTTTAATAATAAAAAAATGTAATTGATTTATACTGCGATAGGTACATTCCCTTACATCAATGAATGACTTGTTTTGGTCATGGTCAGCTGAGTCCTAATCAGTTTAAAATTAAATTTGATGTTTTTTCAAGAAAGCATGATTTGTTTTCTGACCAAAATATTCGATTAATTATAGTGCACTATAGTGCTCACATAATGGTATACTCAGTCAAATTTTGACATAATCTTAAACAGAGTTTGATCATATAAAAGATAACAAAACAAATGACCTAAACTTGCACCAAACATAGCACGATTCTTTGACCCGGAAATGTTTCAGTAACACCTACTTCATATTCTAGGGTTGTTTTTCTTTTGTCCTTTTTGTGTGTGAATTTTTTAGGGTTGAACTGATCGGTAAAAAGTGTATTATTGATTATTATTTATGGAAAGAATGAAGGAGCATGGAAGAGGAATTAGTCAACGGTCAGAAACGACCCATAAATTGTTTTTATTCTGTTTATAATTGAGAAACACTGTTGAAGCAAACATGGTTTCCTTGTCACCATTTTTTCCCAGCTCATCTAACCTTGTATTTAGCAGGGCATGGGCAAATTATGTCATGCCAAATTTACCCTTACAAACGTCCTTTTATACCCAAAAGTACTTTTTTTCTTCACGTAAAAAAATATAAAAATCACAGAATCTCCATGAAAATAGTATACTCATTATTCAACATTTGTACAATAATACTATTACATGCATCTATGTTTCCTTTGTAGAGTCTCAGTGTGTGAGCGTCATTTTAACGGTTGTTGAGATGTATATCTCAATCATGCTATGTACAACCCCACGATGGGACCTTAACTTTTTAAATTTTTAACTAATTTATGCTTTGATATATAATAATATGATTAGGGTTGTTGTTTTGTGTTGGCTACTCCCGAGAAATAGTGTGTTTGTATTCCCTTGGACGTGTTGTGGAGTGAGATAATGAATATAAAATAGAAGGTAGAGAGGTGTTGGATCCGATTGTTACACGAACAAAAGAAAACAAAAAACATCAAGGATTAAGAGATGTTATCATTAGGTTAAACTAATAATGTTCACCGTGTCACTACAATTAAGAGATGTAATGGGAAGTCAAGATTTTTATTTTTACTTCGTGTAAAAGGGGACAGCGACAAAAATCCACCAGCATATATATTTTGGGATAAGGATCGTATTTCGTCCTCAATATCCATCTATATTTTTTCATTTTTTTTATTGGCTGATTATAATTTTGGTCGTTTTCTTGAAATATTCTTTTTTTTTCTGAGAATTAAAAGGGAACAGGATATGGGAGATCATACTCTCCATCTTCTTGAATGCAATTGCCATCGTCATCTTTATGTGAAGCAATTATTACATGGATTAGGATAATGTAATTCACTTCATCTCCATCATATATATGATTATTTATCATCATAAATTAAAATATATATTAGTAATGAGAACACGTCCCATTTTGGTCCGTTCTTTAATTTATAAAAAATAGTTGATTGGCTCGACTTGCATAATAAATACGTGTTAATACTAGTGGAAAATAAGGTTTTAATATCTTGTGTTCGACATCAGAAAATTAAAAAAAAAAAACATCGTTATAATGATCATGACATTTTTTATAAATAAAAGTTTAATTAAAATGTTGGAATTTAAACTTTTTTAACCTCAATTGGTTATTGAATGTTGAAATTTTTAGTTTTCGATGTTGGATAAATTTTGTGAAAATCTTTGGTTATATACTTATGTATGATGTCAAATGTTCTAGTTTTAGATGTTAAAAGGTTATAAGACGTCGAAATATCATTTTTCAAACATTATATGTTAGTTAATTCATTAAAAATTTGAGTGGAAGGTTGAAAATTCATTCACTTTATCTTCGCTCGAAAACTTCTTCTCTGCTTAAACCTTTCTCAGACGAAGTTTTCGATGATCAACATATGTAATCTTTCTTTCATTTTATACAAATGCAAGTTGATTAACTATTTTATGTATGATTTTTGTTCGTTTTGATCAATTGGTTTTGTGCATAGGTACTCTTTGGAGCATATACATGTTCTCCTTTCTTCCTCATTGGTGGCAACACTTTATTTAGACAAACCTACCTTCAAGAAGGTTAGTTTTTGCTTTCGTTTTGAAGAAGGTTGAACTTGTTATTATTGATACTGGTGAACTTGTTTGTTGTATTGTTGACATTGATATTGTTGAACTTGGTTCATACACATTATACATCCAAACTTAGGGTAAAATTGATAGTATATATTCAAAACAACTCCAAATGACTTGAAATTTGTTTAAAGTACCAAAATATCATGAGAAGCTTCCACAATAAAATTTAGATGAAAATTCAAAGTCTAAGTATGTGAAATATTTTTGCAAAGTTGGAAAAAACAAAAAAATGACGAAAAAGAGAAAACGACATTTTTCTATCCAAAATCGATATATAATATTGTCAAATCGGCCAACCGAAGCAAATATTAAGTTTGTTTAAAGATCTGTCACAATTGACTTTCCAAATAAATTTTATACTTCACAGAGATCCAAAGTAACGGCTCCTGGTTTTTTTCTTTGAATATGAGTCCTAAGGAGTTGTAAAAAAAATTCCTAAACCAAAAATAATAACCATAACTTATCAAAACCAAAAATCATAAGTTAATACCACTACATTCACTATAACACCATTCACTTGTGATAGTTTTTGTTTATAATTTATATTTCATACTTCAGTTCTAGATATATAAAATGTCAAAACTGGATTACATTTGTTGGTTTTCTGATTTTTAAATCTCATAAAGTTGTAAAATTGAATCACTATTTATTAAAACAAAAAAATAGAGTTGATTAACATTGGAAAATGAAAAAAAAGATTCCAAGGTCAATCAACATTGCCTTTTTTTAGCTTCTAACATCAATTTAATGTCTTCCGATTAATGTCGATGTTCAAGGTTAAAAGCAACTACATTAAAAAAAATTTCACTAGTCTAACTTTGTAACTTATCTTACATAACATTTTATTTATGAATTTATAGGTTAGTTTATAGTCTATTTAAAAAATTATTTATTTTATAAACTTTTATTATAAAATACTAGAATGTAGAATTTTAATAACTTATTTTTATTTAATTGAATTAATAAAAGTAATAAATTTTATAAGTTTAAGTAATATTTTTAAATTTATAATTATATATAAGTTAGATTTTTAATTTACTTTATTTTTAATTATATAAGTTAAAATTATGATTTTTAATTACTATTTTTATAAGATTAATTTTTAGGTTTAATTAATATTTAATGAAATAGATAAAGCAAATAAATGAATCAAATTAATTATGAGAGAATAAATACACAAATATAAGTTAAAATATAAAGTAATTTAAATAGGTCAATGCATTTAGTTCATTCATTCGAGTAGATTAAATTAAATTATAAAATATTTTACTTATTAAAAACTTAATCAAATTAATTTAATATATGAAGTCAATCCCATATCAACATTAACTTGCATTAATACTCATAATTTAAAGATAATAATTTTTCTCTTACCAAAAAATAGTCAAATTTAAATTATTTAAAAATTTATGAAAAAACTCCCATTCAAGATAATAATTAATTTGTTTTTTTTTTTGCTTACCATCATTTAGCACTCTTGATAAAATTGGAAGCATCTTCACAAGTTTTACTCTTGGAAACGAACTGGTTCTCAATTAGTCACAATTAAAACTTTTGATATGAACCTTGCTTTGGGATTAAGTAAAGATGATAATTGTTTTAGGAAGTAAAACAAATAAACAGGGATTACGTGGTCATACATAAACCGACGATTAAGATTAAAGGATACTTAAACTGTAAAAATAGTCTGATAAAAAAAATGATTACATCTTGGGGGCAATTGAAGTGAGATTAGGGTAGAAATTATAAGGGGTGTGGTTGTCTCCTTGAGAAGAATACAAACCCTAGAAAGTCAAAAAGATGACATCCACTGCTTCCATTTAATCCAACAACTTACTTTCAATTACTTATTAACTCTTTTATTGTTGTTGTCTACTAGCCCTACACTATCCTTAATCTAGTACCCACCCGCGAATTTAATTAAAAGTGTTTGGTATCTGTCCTGTTGGATATGCCTGATTAAGTCTAAGAACAACTGTAATTATGATAAAGGTTCGCAAAGAGTGCAGAAAAAGAGAGATAACTCAGAAAAATGTTTATTTAATGGTCACTGTAGTTCACACAAAACATTAATGATTCAATGTTTCCACCTTTGTTCCTACCTAGTTTTAGGTTGCACAGGCTTAATCGACATGCCGACAAACCTTTCATGCAGTGTAATAATTAATCACCCCTTATTTCAAACCTAATTTTCTTATAATTAATCGTAATTCGTGACCAACTCATATCATGTTTCGATTGTAGCTTACCGACTACAGTGTTGCTCAATAAAAAACTCATTTTTTTACTCTTGTTTAAATCATTGGTTGAAATTTAAAAAAGTGTTATTGTGTTTTGTCTAACATAAATTTTAGGAAATGGTACTACCCATTCGACATTTAATCACCAATATTTTGATCCCGAGCCTTCCAAAAAAAAATTACCTAATATTATTGATTCCTGAACTTTCTAAAAATAACAAGTAATGCTATTTTGTTACATATTGTTTCTACTGTGAAAAATTGTTAGAAATTTTGCACTCTTTGAAAAAGTCAAATAAGTTAAATAAAAATATATTCCTAATTTTTAGAAGAATTTTATGTATTATTTAATTAATTAGGTTTAGTAGATATTTATCAAATCAGTTACAAATTCTGTAGTATAAATATTTATTGCTTATGCTCAATAAAATATATCAATTTCCCTTTCATTTTTTGTATACTTTAAAACCCAACAATTGGTATCAAGAGCATAAAGAATCTTACGGGATCTGTCATATAACTCACAAACACCTACAATCACAAAATAGCCACCACACATAAGATGGAATCTCAAACATCATTTACCACTGTTTCTGTACCTGTATTTGATGGACTAAACTATCAAATGTGGGCTGTCAAAATGGAAGCATATCTAGATGCTAACAATGTGTGGGAAGCGGTAGAAGAGAACTACGGAGTGTCTCCCTTGCCAGATAATCCTACAGTCACTCAAATGAAAAATCACAAAGAAAAGAGGCTTTGAAAATCCAAAGCCAAATCAATTTTGTTCACAGTCGTATCTCCAGTCATTTTCAATAGAATAATGACGTTAAAAACGACATATGAAATCTGGAAGTTTTTGAAGGAAGAATATGAAGGCAATGAGAGAATCAAAGGAATGCAAGCTTTGAATCTGGTTCGAGAACTTGAGATGCAGAAGATGAAAGATTCGGAGACTATTAAAGATTATGTGGACAAGCTTCTCGGCATTGCAAACAAAATACGTCTTCTTGGTACTGAGATTCCTGATTCTCGAATTGTTCAAAAAATACTTGTAACAATTCTAGAAAGATATGAAGCCACATTGACATCCTTGAAGAACTCAAAATATCTTTCTATTATTACCTTGACAGAACTTTTGACTGCACTTCAGGCTCCAGAACAAAGAAGACCCATGAGAGAAAAAGGTCATATTGAAGGGGCCAGGTAAATTTCTGAAAAAAAAGGGTAAGTCAGTAAGTTTCAACCACAAAAATGATAGTAAATCCTCTCATGTTTTTCCATCATGTCCTTTTTGTAAGAAAAACAATCATCCACATACAAAGTGTGGGTGGAGGCCAGATGTGAAATGCCATAACTGTGGACAATTAGGGCATGTGGAAAAAAATCTGCAAGTCATCAAAAACACAAGAGAATGTACAAGCTGTTGTTGAAGAGGGTGAAGAAGAAGAATTTTTTGTTGTTTCTAGCTTTGCTATTACAAGATCAACAGAAAGTTGACTAATTGATAGTGGTTGCACGAACCACATGACTTATGATCGAGAATTATTCAAAGATCTTGATGTAACCTACAACACAAATGTCAGAATTGGAAATGAAGCAAAAATAGCAGTGAAAGGCAAAGGAACCATTGCGATCAAAGGTTGCACAGGTTTGAAATTAATTACTGATGTTCTATACGTTCCTGAAATTGACCAAAACTTGTTGAGTGTTGGCCAACTTCTAGAGAAAGGCTATAAAGTTCTATTTGAAGATAAAACCTGCATGATTAAATATTCACATAGTAAAAAATTATTCAGAGTTCAAATATTTGAATTTGATTGATAAAGAGCAGTTTGTTGTGCACAAGGTTGAAGACAATATGCAGGTACAAGGGCTTCCCAAACTGGAAGGGAAAAATCACCCGTATGTGCAGCTTTGCAATATGGAAAACAAACGAGGTTGCCTTTTCCAAAAGACAAATCTTGGAGAGCAACAAACAAACTGTAGTTAGTACATACAGATGTCGGAGGACCTAAAAAAATCCTATCTCTGAATGGTAAGAAAGTATAGCTAGTGTCTGTTAAAGTTGGTTAAAGTCAAATTGAACTAGAAAAATTAGAGGAAGAAGAGCCGCCTAGGACAACTCTTCCCGAAGCAAAAGCTGAAAATGCGAAAAAGTCAATTGCGAAAGATTGTAAGGACATGAAGACTAAGCAAGAAATTGTGATCGGGACTTCCAAAAGTGAAGAAACTTTAGATGATATGGTCAAGGACGAAAGAACTTAGTGTATGCTGACTTTGAGTCAAGGAGGAGATTGTTAGAATTTTGTGACTCAAACAACATTTAGTTGAAGGAGTCAAATAAATTAAATAAAAATATATTCCTATCCTAATTTTTAGGAGGATTTTATGCGTTCTTTAATTAATTAGGTTTAGTAGATATTTCTCAAATCAGTTACAAATTTTGTAGTATAAATATTGATTGCTTATACTCAATAAAATATATCAGTTTCCCTTTCATTCTTTTGTCTCTTATACTTTAAAACCCAACAAAAGCCTATTGACTTAAAAATTAGTTTTTTTTATTTAAAAAAAATTCTCAATTGAGCTAAAACAAACTCATAAAGTTAACGAGCTAGATTGTAGATCTATTAAGATAATCCCAAATTATATTTTCTGACTTATTACAACTAAAAAGTTAATAGGTACATATATACGTTAACAAAGTCCACGAATATTTATTTAATTAACATATACTCACTTATTATTTTAGTTAAAGTAATATATTACCAAGTCATAGTGTAACCGAACACTAATGCAGAAAGGACTTTAGACGTCTGTTATTTTAGGCTTTTAACGTCTGATCTTTGTCCGACATCTATATGGGTGACGTTAATGAGACGTCGGACGCTCTAGGTCAGACGTCTCTATAGATGTCGGAGGTCAGACGTCTATATAGACGTCGGACCTGTATAGGTCAGACGTCTCTAAGGTGCTGCTGACTCATGGTGATTCGAGTTTACAACTTTATATTTTAGTTGAAGAGAATGTATTGTACATTTTTTTTATTGGATGGTTTTAAAAACGTAGTGGAGGGAATTGGAGGAGTACAAAACGCAAGAAATCGCTGCCAAATAAAGCCGCCCAAGGACAAGAGAATAACTGCACCAAAACCCAACGAAAATGCATTTTAATCGGTTAAAATGAAAGATAATGCATCAAAGAGTGATGTAATCGGTCGGAGTAAAATTAATTTAAAACGGTGCAAAAGTGAGAAAACGAACCTGAAAAGCGTAACTCGTAGAGAGAAAACGCGACAAAGATGATGAACAATGAGTATGCGAAACGGTTGTCTCGCGTTCACGGTGTTTTAATGCCGAAATTTAGACATCGGTTTCCCCAATAATAGACGTCTAAAGGGCTTTAGAAGTTGGAGTAATGGTGTCTAAATGGAGTCAAAAAGTGACTTTTTAAATTTTTGGGTTTAGGGTTTAGACGTTGGTTCCCCCAATTAACAGACGTCTAAAGTGCTTTAGAAGTCGGAGTGGCGGGATCGGACGTCTAAATGGAGTCAAAAAGTGACTTTTTAAATTTTTGAGTTTAGGGTTTAGACGCCGGTTCCCCCAATTAACAGACGTCTAAAATGCTTTAGAAGTCGGAGTGGCGGGATCGGATGTCTAAATGGAGTCAAAAAGTGACTTTTTAAATTTCTGGGTTTAGGGTTTAGACGTCGATTTCCGCAATTAACAGACGTCTAAAGTGTTTTAGAAGTCAGAGTGGCGGGATAGGACACCTAAATGGAGTCAAAAAGTGACTTTTTAAATTTCTGGGTTTAGGGTTTAGACGTCGGTTCCCCCAATTAACAGACGTCTAAATTGAATACAAAATTATTTTTTATTAACTTTTTCGTTTAGTTTTGGCGTCTAATTGGAGAAGCCGACGTATACGAGTATTTAGACGTCGGGCCCCCCAATTAACAGACGTCTAAATAGAATAAAAAATTATTTTTTATTAACTTTTTCGTTTAGTTTTGGCGTCTAATTGGGGGAGCCGACGTATATGAGTATTTAGACGTTGGGCCCTCCATAGCCAACATCTAAATAGTTGTTTTATTTACGTAAAATGTCACCGATCATTTTTTACGTTGGATATTCAAGAATCAAACGTATAAAGGGTGACGTTAAAATTATTTTCTATACTGGTGGAATTTAAGATAGTTTCTGATTATAAAATGTACGTAGACTAAACTAAATAAATATATTTTTTATTGAATTTCATTGTTTCAACAGTTTATAATAGTTTTAGGGTTAAATATGTTTTTAGTCCCTAAACTATTGGCCGTTTCTGGTTTTCGTCCCTCTTTCAAAATAAGGTACAATTTGGTCCTCATTCTTTTCAAAACTTTGGTTTTAGTCCTCGAAAACTAACACCGTTAAAAATTTGGTAGTTTTCGAGGTTAGTTTTCGAGGGCTAAAACTAAAGTTTCGAAAAGAATGAGGACCAAATTGTACCTTAGTTTGAAAGAAGGACGAAAACCAGAAACGGACAATAGTTTAAGGACTAAAAACATATTTAACCCATAGTTTTATATTAACTTAGTTTTGACCGAATAGAAACAGACAAGCCAAACTATGACATGACTTGTTTTTGTCACATTAGTTCATTCCATTAAATCAGTAAAAGAGAAAAAAAAAGAAGTAAAAATACATATACCATACATAATAAATTTATAATATGCTAAAAACTAAATTTTTAAATAATGTATAAGTAAATACTTAGATTTTGTGTACTAATTTACCAAGTGGTTGATTAGCATTAAATAATAGTTAATCAAAATTGAAATTTAACTAAAGTTAATATTAAAATAAATTATTAGCAACATTATTTGTCGATAAAGTTTTTATTAAAATTTCTATTTATTCAATAATATTTTTAAAGTATTTATCATGTTTTTTTCTTTCATATTTTCTTAATCAAAGTTCATCTTACCTAATCTTAATAATTACAATCAAGGGGTGACAAAATGGATTAATTTAGCCCGTTTTGGTCTTTTTGTTTTTTACTAGTTGAAAATAGATTAAGACGAACCGACTGTTAACACAATAAAGACCTAGAAATGTAACTCATTTTCTTCAATGATATGCTAACAAGCTGACGAGTCAGCCTGTCCGATTCATCTTATTTTTTTCAAGAAAAGAATTGTGTTTTCCGATTCATCTTATTTTTTTTCAAGAAAAGAATTGTGTTTTCTATGAGAAGAATAATGTGTCATCGTGTTTTCAAATTATTTTTATAAGTTTTTCAACTAACTTGTAAATTTGACTTGCAAGCTATATAAAAAAAATCTTATTTTCTTTCCAATTATTCAAATAACATGTAAATATGATTCCCTTCACATTTGTATGATAAATACATTTGAAGTAAGTTGTTTATCCAATCACTAACGTAGGAATACATTTAAACATTCAAGCAAAAAAAATAAATAAAGCATGAAAGCAAGGGAACGATCTATGTTCTTTGCATATTAATGCGAAAATCCCCAATTATGCAACAAAGAAAGTTGTAATGACAGGTTTTCCATTGATGTATTTGGAAGGTAGGAAGAATCTTTTGCATTGATGTATTTGGAAGGTAGGAAGAATCTTGATAAACACTTTTTCTCCTCCTCATCCCAACTTGTTAAGCTTTAATTTGATGAGATTGCAACCAAATTTTAGCCCTGCATGTGAGTGAAAAAGGAAAGAATTTGAGATAAACAACATCCTCATCATCAAAATATGTTGCAAGAGTTCCATATAGCTCGTAGAACATGACTAAATGGTTAAAAGGGTCTTTTTTGGTCTAAACTAGCAAATTGATTTGTCGTTATCAGTGGGAGTAATGCAAACTTCATTTCCAAACTTTTAGCAAGTCTGACAATACTTGAGAAATAACGTGGTCCTTACTGTTGTCATTCAATTGTTAATAATGACTGAAAGAAGGTTTATTAAGCCTAATTTCAAAATGTACAATACACTCATTGATGGTCTATGGAAATGTAACATTGTCACTAAGGTTTGTAATTTCTATTCTAAAGGGATTTTCTCTTCATGTTGTCACTTACACTAGTCTAATATGTGGTTTTTTCATTGTGGGTCAACTAAACAAAGTAATGAACAATGGAAATATGATTACTTAAACACTAAAAATATGATTGCTTAAACACTAAAAATATGGTTGCAAATAAGAATTAAACGCAAACTCAAACTCCATAATTAAAGACAAAGAAACTTACCTAGAAAACTAAAAAAAGGAGGGCCACCAATCAAGGACATCGAAGAAGCACTCTAACGAATTGCACCAACGATGATCACAAATGACACTTAAGGTTGCCAAATTAACATATGGAGTATGTTAATTTCAATGATTAATGGAGTTTAGGAAGAAATGAAGCAGTAACAAAGGGAACTCATAAGCTTGCCAAATTTATCTACTCATTGTTGCGGCATGGTGCCTAATAGTGGCTATCACTAGTGCAAAAACAACGTATAACGTTTCGCGTTCAACTTCCAACCATTGAATGCAATTATTAGACGTCGTTTAGAATTGTAATTCGACGTCAAATTTGTTATATTGGGTAAATTTTGCGAAAATGTTTGGCGCGAAACGTTGAATTCCCTAGAAGACGTCAAAAGGATATAAAACGTCGAATGCCCCAGCGTTAGATGTTAAAAGATTAGCGAATTCAATAAAAAAATTGAGCGGGAGATTGAAAATTCATTCACTTTATCTTAGCGCGCGATACCCTCTTCTCTGCTCAAGCTTTTCCAGAACGAAGTTTGACAACCATCACATGTAATTTTTCTTTCATTTGTTACAAATGCATGTTAATTAACTACTTTAGGTATGATTTTCGTTTGTTTTGATCGATTATTTTCGTGTTCTTGTCCTTCATAGGCACATTCTGTTTTCTCTCTCACTGGTGGCAACACTTTATTCAGATGAACCCATATTTTGAAAGTTAGTTTTTGTTTTGAAGAATTTATTACTTGTTTGTTTTTTTTTGTTGAAATTGTTTGTTGTTGTTGTTTGATTGAACCTATTTGTTGTTGTTGTTTGGTTGAACTTGTTTGTTGTTTGTTATTGTTGTTTCTTGTTGATATTACACTACACATTCATAGTTCATGCTTTATAAAATACAGAAAACTGGAATTTGTTCTTTTTCTGCTTTTCACGTCTCGTAGAGTTATAAAAAAGTATCACAATTAATTAAAAAAACAAAAAATTCATTAACGTCGAATATTGACAAAATTCAACGCTAATTTGCTTTATGTCAAATTGTTCTATGTTCGATGTCAATTTAACGTCTCTCGATATGACGTCGACCTCGAATTCGACGTGAAAGACTGAAAAACACTGAGGTTATACAATGTTTTTGTACTAGTGTATATTCAGTGGATAACGGTAGTGCTCGCCAATCATAATCCTCTCTGATCATAACTCTCTCCACATGCAATGCTCTTTGAGGGCCATTACAATTGTGCTCGCCACGATAACTTTTAGGGTAATTTGTTGTGGCTAATCACGATGTATTCTTTAGTGACTAGTCGCGTTGGTCTCCAGTGGCTCATCGCTCAGTTGTGGTACTTTCCAGTCACCACACTTCCTTGTCTATTTTTGGGTATCAGATTTCTTTCACTATACTTGAATAACACTCTAATTCAATGATAAAAATTTATGTACTATGAATCTACTAATGAACCTACATAACCTCTATTATCAACAAATTTATTCATCGATATATTATTGATGAATATATCCATTAGTACTAAATTATGTAAAATTATTAACAAAAATATTCGTCGATATTGACAGAACAAATGTTGTTAGTAAATTCCCATGAGTACTTAAACCATTTCTTGTTGTGTAACTTCCACTTATATATTTCTGTTTTATTCAAAGGGGGTTAATTTTTATCTATAAAAATTGCAAGTTCTTCTTTGTTTGCCATTCTTGCTTACACCAACGACGAATTGATGCTTGAAAAAAAAATGATGTTGTAGAAAGACAGTTTTGGAATGAAGGACAATGGTCCTCTTCCTTCATTTCTTAGGATTAGAGGTTTGTCTATCTATAGATATATTGCCTTGTTCAAAGAAAATATAGTCTTAACCTACTATTCTACAATAACATCTTAGATTCGAAACTTGCATCATCTCCTATGGATCAATCTTGCACACTGTGCAATGATGGAGAAGAATTGTTTGATAATCTCTCCGAGTTTGAAGGCTTGTCGAACATATATTTTATATAACTAATACTTGCTTGGATATATCTTCATTCCTATTCCTTTTGTAACTTTTTGCGATAATATGTCGACAATATTACATTTCATGAATCTACAAAACATATAAAAAGCTTATTGTAATTTAATTAAAAATAAACTTGAAGATGATCTCGTTAAGTTATTATCTATTTTCTCTTGCTTTCAATTTACAGATTTATCCAATAAACCTGTTGATCCGCAAGCGTTCAAAGTAAATTTCCTCACGTTATACCTTTACAATCCCTTAAAAGTGTTCCACTAAGAATAAATAGTCTAATTTATATTTATGTTTCTATTCGATTATCATTTAATTTTTGTACATGAATACTTATTTAGAAATCGATAAAAGAAAATAATCATTTATTTTTTTCTATTTATTTTTTCTTAATTACTTTCGTAATTTCTGTATAGGATCATTTCGTGTATATTTTTCAAACTTTACTACAGTTTTTTCAATTCCCTAATAAACAATATTAACTTGGTTTTCTTTGTTGGCATTATTGTGAAGGTGCTGACGAGAGGGAGGAAGTTAGACATATGGTTTAGAGAGAAGAAGTATCTTATAACCATTCGATATATCAACTAAATATTCAAAGGTTGTGATTGTCACTTGTAACTGATAACCGATTGATTCAGTTTTCAGCATTTAAGTTTTCTTAAAATCTTTTGACGTATTTACTCTTTTACCCTGAACCAAACCTCTCTCCTTGGGCAGTTTTCACTGTAACTTTGGGACAACATTGTCAGGTTCAAAACCTTTGATCATACAGAACCTAAACTAAATCTACACATGAAACAGAAGTCACCACACACCATCATTGCTAACTCCAACCACTGTGTTGTTGGATTATATGTTTCAAAATTTGTTTATGGTTCAAGGCGTAGCATCAGTCGGATCACATCATACATCATACATCATACATGCGCTTTTAAGTCTACCATGTTTCTTTGATTTGCATTCAATACCCGCAACCAATTCGTGCAGCAGTCGGTACATAGTTTTTTTTTTTTTTTAAATGTTCGGATTAAGATAAATTTTACCTTAATTTAAAGATATTATTTTAATGGGAGTTTTACTATATGAATTTGTTAAAAGTAAACAGAATGTCTTGCATGTGATCTATGTTTATGAATCCATATTAAAATGGTATTTTTATTAATACAGAAACTGTTTATACGAAAGTGATATATGTTTTTAAATTTTAGAAAAAAAAGAATTGGTTTAGAAATAATATTAAGTTAATGATAATTAATTTTAGGTGTGTGTTATCGGAGAGAAGAGGGTATATATGAGTTTTGGTGAGAAGAAACAAAGTGGGAATAGTTGTTGTACGAGAGAATTGAAATGAGTGGTTTGTTGTATTATGTTAGGGATAAAACTTGAAAGCGAGGTGGCCGGTGACCACTTCTCCGGCCTCAACTAATAAGTATGAACACAACTAGTGTTCAATAACTATAACAGCTTTTATGCTCAGATAAGTTTGGCTCAAAAAAGTTACATTCTTTTTTTCATCATGCTCACCGCCCAACCCATCCTCAATAAATTCAATTATCATTTTTTTCTATCTTTTCACGCACTCTTTTAATGTTATTCATCATTATGTAAACTTTATTACAAATAATCAATTTTTCTAACGTCACAATGCAATTCAATCCCTTCCTCTTTTATCTTATCAAAGATGTGTTGAGAGCAGTCAAATTACATAAAAATAATATTCTTATCATCTCTATTACAAATTTTATGAAGCCAAAACAATGTTGTTATCATCTCCATTACAATCATCTCGGTAGTAATAACTGCGTATACCTGGGTCATGTTGATTTCCTAAAGTAAAGTTAACATAATTAATCAAGGATTAAATAAACAAGTAAGGTTATTTTAAGACTATCTAGAAATTTTTTTAACCTCTAGATAATCTAAGTCCTTTCGTTTATGGTGATACCATCGTAAGGTTCACAAGATAATATTCATATATTTATTATTTATTTATTGTTTGTTTACCTAATTTGATGGTCAAAGTTATTTATTGTTTGTTTATCTAATTTAAACGTTAGTGTCATTACATATATATTTTGTTTTGAAACATCTTAGTTAAATTTATGAGAATGCTGAACACGTCCCAAATTGAATTAAATGAGAGATCATAAAAACAGTTACATTATTCATGTGAGGCCTCCTCGAGAACAAATATAATAATTAAAATAATTAAACAATAATTCTTTACTATTTATTATAAATATATATAAAAAATTAACATGAAAAACCATACACTAAAGTAGACTATAAAATAAAATGTAGATTGTAAATATTGATATAGATGAAATAACAAATGAAAGTAATTACTTAATTTCAATAATAAAGACCATTTATTATTTATTACATAATAATAATAATAAATAATAATAAATAATAATAATGCGGGATACTAAACAAGATAAACTGGTCAACATTTTGACTTGAGCATACTACCAGATTATACGAGACAAATTTATGCTGCTTAAATGAGTCTAAATGTCTAGCTATATATAATTTCTTTATTGGTGCCCTCAATGTCTTCTCTAAAATTGTATGACTTTACTTCTTTATTCAATTTTATTGATGGTTTCATAATATTTAATAAATTTTAATTCATAATGAAATGTATTAAAAACGTTTTAGAAAATGTGTTTTCAAATATTCTTATTGAAAACTAACATAAAGCAGTAATATAAAAAACAAATAATATAATCCAAAATTCTCTAATGCACAAGTGTTGTGTACATGCTTGTTGTTTTTTTCTTTTCTTGGCTCTGAACGTGATCAAGTTGAACATTCTTGGTCTAAGATCTGTTTGTGTTGAACAGTTGCAACTATAATGCTGGTCCATTAAGGAGGCAAACATGTGAGTTCTATGTAAAGTTCTTTTCTTCTGTGTATTGGGTATATCCACGTTTCAATTTCTTACCACAAGTATTTTCAACAAAAATATTTTTAAATCAGACATTTTATATGAAAAATAATTAATACTTTAGTCAATATATAATACGAGATCAATGACTGTTAACCAGAAAAAATCTTTACCAAGTAATTCTACACATTTTCAGTTTAACAAATACATATATTATTACTAAATAACTTAATTTACATTGAAAGGAAACTTTTACATTGGATAAAACTTTTATTAGTGTAAAAAGAGATATATGGAATATGTAGCTGATGTAAAATGCAGTGATTATAATAATGTCATTTCATTTTTATTGATTTCGTATAAACTAAGAACTTAAAACTCGTTTAAGCATTAAATAAATACTTTTTTTTACTATTATTCTCTAATTTATTCTATTTAATGTTTGATAGGAAGCGTAAACTAAAATAAAACTATATACTCTTTTCCTACTGCTATTTTATGGTAATTTCTGAAAAAATAAAACAAGACTGTAATTTAGTAAATCCATACTTACTGATTTATTGATAGGGATTTTTAAAACACTAATTAATAAAACTTGTTTAAAATAGATAAAATAAGAAGTATACAAGGATAATTTGATGATAATTCCGTCGACAGCACCGTCATTGTAGACTGCATGGTGTTCTTCAAACCATACCTTCCCAACTACCAAAGGAGGAAAATTCTTTAAGAGAACCACTTAACTAATTTAATATTATAAACAAAAGTCAAACTATAATTTTTTCGACAAATATACATCACCCACCATCTCACTCATTTTATTAGTTTGATTGTGTGATGCATCACCACACACGAGTCTGCATGGGTGCAATAGGAGATACTCATGCATGCCAAGTGGAGTAGAACAGTAATATTAAAATTATCACAATTATTACAACAATATAACATATATTTTAAGAGTATAAAAGTTTCAGTGTTATTGTATAAATATAGTAAAAAATAACCTGTAAATCATAATTAAACAGTTTCTATATATTTTTATTAAACTGAATATTTATGTATCTAGATTAAATTATTGTATGGTACGAAATTGAAAGAGTTATCATAAGTTGTCAACTTGAGATTCTTTTGTTTTCCATATTACAATCCATGATCATAAATTTCGGTAACGTGGGTCTATCTCTGAGAAAAAATAACTATTTATACACTTAAATTTTTTACATTCATTTGATATTATTTTTATTTATTTTTTATTTTTATTTTTTTGAAAAAATACAAAACTTTACATTGACCGTTTTATCTTCGTATTCTATGCTAAATAAATATAAAAATATGTCGTAGTACTATTTTTCATCTCTAAAATATCGTGAAGTTTAATATAACATATAAAGAAATAATTCAAATAGTGGGTTATCCACGTTTATTTATATGCATGTTAATTTTATTGGTTTATCGTCTTACTATAATTTAGGTTAAATATATTAGTAATAATATATATTCTGTTATTTCTTTGCATGAGATTACTACTAACTGGTTAAATATATAATTTTTTGGTTTGTTTTGTATTTATTATTCAATTATTCACCTACATGTTTTAATAAATACATTTTATTCAATTAGTTAGATTAATAGCTCCTTACTTTTAGATAACTTTCTAATTTTCAATTTATTATTATCGATTAATTGGGTTAGAGACAGTACCTTTTTTTTCTGGTGTAGGAAACAATTTGCGTTTTGTTTTCAACTTTTTTTTTTATACTTTTGTTACATTGGTGTATGTAAAGATTTGAGTCTTTGTATGATATATAAGGTATGGATTAATTTTTGAAATTTTGAATTAAATCTAGTTTGTGTTTAAACCTTAGTCTAATTATGATATGATGTAACTAGTGAAGAGAACATATATATTTAGGTTATGGTTTGTGTGCTTAGTTGTTTCTGTGAAATAGATAGAAAGTAAAAAATTAATAAACGACATTTCTAAAGTTTAAATCAAATTTGAAAAATAAGTAATTTATCTCCACAAAATATGAATCTTACTTTTTCCATTTTCATTTTAATTCCTTAGGGTGGAAATCTTGTTATCCAATATTTTGGGTTAATTCTTCTTCTTTTTCGCTCCTTTTTTCAATTTTCTAGTTTCCATTTTGAGAAGAAAGCAAGAGGAAGTTGTGTATTGAAGTAGGAGATGTTTTTGAGTGGTTAGGTTTTGAAAGTTGAATATAGTTACTAAACTATCTGTAGTAAAAAAAGATTAGCATTATTAAAAATAATTTAGTATGGTATTAATATATTTAATTAAAAGAAAATATAGATTTATTTTTGTTTGCTAATTTAGCTTGTTTGTATAGTTGTATGTTACGTGTTTGGACGTGAAGAGATATATATTAGCAGTTTAATTAGGTGGATAAAATGGAAGAAAGTAGTTATTTGATTGTATACGTGGGAGTGTCACATAAACTTTAAGAATCACGTTAAGCATATTTTTGTATTTTGTGTTTTGTATTTGAATATTAAGTTAAGTAGTTAACCATCCTTATATACTCTGTCATTTTCATATATCTAAGATTGTCATTGAAGGAGATGAGTTTAGCTACATAATCTGCTCAATAAATTTGAAAACCGACATAATTTAAGGAAATAATTAATGCGAATAGTGTGTCGGTAATGAAGTGTAAAGGGATGGTTTTAAATATTTTAGTATTTTTGTTCGTGTCTTCTGGCCGACAACTAATTGATCCCTGAATATAGACACGACCGTCCAATTTTAGTTTAGTTAATGTTTGGTAGGAATCGTTGCTCCAAATACAAGTTTGGAACCACAACAAACAAACCTTATATATTCTTCTAACAACAGGCTGAATAGTATCCCCTAAATCAAATTTATTATCTGTAGAACTATTTTTTTTTTCATTACCTTTTTACCTTTCACAATTTCCAATTAAATAATTTTACTTTTCTAGATTTACTAAATGCTAACTAGTGTGTGAAATAATATGTTTAGGTAGTATATTTCTACCGATACGGTTTCTGGCAATGCATTATCGTGAAACAAGATGCACAGGCTAATTGAGAAATCAAGAGAAAATAATCAAATAAAAAAAATACGGAAAATAAAAGTGGATGATTTGCTGTAAATTTTATTTACATAAAAAAATTATATCTAGTAGTATTTCACAAATTAAAATTGTTGTATCTGTACAAATTAAAACCACGGGAGAATATGGTGAAAGAATATTATCCACTAAAACTATAATCAATTTATTAATTGTAAATGCGCATATAATTAGCTGTAGATAATTAAAATGGAGAGCCACATGGCATCTCTTAATCTCAACTACATTTTGTCCTTGAGTGAAATGATCCTTTACGAAGAGGAAAAAATCGGGATGATTTTAATGTCTTTAAGTAAAATAGGCTAATTGCTCACAATATTTAAGGTAAGTTGCAATATCTCTTGAGAGAGATGTTCATATTTAATGTTCTATTATATTTAAATTAATAAATTATTTAAACTTGAAAAAGTGTTTTTGAAAAAAAAAAAACTTATATAAGAAGTCTACGTGATTTGTTTTAAATTTTAAAAATAAATAGATTAGACAAACATATATTGTAAAATTAAAATATGCTTATTTCTGTAAAAAAGATATTTTTTTTTTATAAAAACTCAAACATACCTATTCACTCCAACTAAAATATTAAAGAAAATACAGAGCATTGTAATTTTTTAATTAAAAGGAGTAGATGTAGTAAAAAATTCCCTTTTGAAATTAAGGAATCTAATTAATAATATAGGCGTAAACCTACTTTTATTAAAGTCAAATCTCAAAAGGTAAAACTGGAGTGTAGTTATAAAGTTGATCACATTAATATATTATTTATTTCGGTAAAATTAATACAAAATCAACTACTACGAACTTCTGGAATCTCTATAATCATCAAGAGATATATTTTGAAAATTTTGTAGTAGCTATTTTAAATCTTATATGATAGTTATATCATCAATGGATCCGTGGCGCAATGGTAGCGCGTCTGACTCCAGATCAGAAGGTTGCGTGTTCGATTCACGTCGGGTTCAAACCCCGATCCGTTGCCTACCGTTGTATTTTTTTTCCCTCGATATTGTAAAGAGATAAACTGCTTTAAAGCAGAAAAATAGTTAAACAATCTAATTTGATTTAGTTTGTATAATTATGAATTTTATACTTATATTTTTAAATGAAAGAAGTTGATCCAATTAAACATACACCAAATCTACATTAGGTTGGAGACTGGGGAAGAATAGACCCGTGATATGAATGGATAACATTTGGCGTGCATCTTAAATAGTATTAATAAGGATTCAAGTTCATTCAATCACGGAAGTTAAGTTCAATCTCTCAAAATTAATTAAGACGTAACATTTAACTAAATTTGAAACATCCTCATTTAAGAAAAATATCTCTCACTCCAGCTCCAATTTCCTTTTTTTTTTACCAATAGTTAGCATTTTGCTAAGTGTGAACACTACATTATTACTTTAATTCATGTGGTGTTTTTTTTATTATATTTTATAAGTATGAATGTGGCATGAGCAGTTGAGGAAGGCCGTGGAGGAAGAGTGAGAAGACAGAAAAGTTTGAAAGAAGGATTAATGGATATATTCCATTAACCAAAACCATGGTTTTTGTCGAAAACATGAACTGGTTAACTTTATAATTGCTTGAATTCCTTTCACAATAAATGGGTGCAATGAACAAAATGTGAGAGTGAGTCATAAAGAGTTGACTCCAACGAATCCCTTGATATCTCTTTCGATAGAAGGGTTAGGCATTGGGGGATTTCCTCAAACACATGGGGTGTGGACGAGGGAAGAAAGTGTATATTGTGCATGCATGAGAAGAGGGTTATCTTTTGAAGTTTGAAGGAAGCAGAAAATAATAAAAAATGCATGTGAAGTTTTGAGGCAAGTTGATGGTAAATTAAATAAGAATAGCAGCGTTTGGGATAAATGTTGGTGAAAAGTGAGAGTGAGTATTATAGACAAAGGTCCAGGAAACAAGGGGGCATGGAGTGACATAGGGCATCCGTGTGGGACTTTGACAGTTACATTCCTACCAATGAAGTTACTTCCAATGGGGTACACCTCTTTCCACACACCATGCATCATCAATCCATGCTTTTTCTTTCCACTTTTCTTATATTTTATAATACAATCTCTACAGATAAGTTAATCTAATATGGATAGATATAATCTTTTATTTTGAAAATTATGAGATATGGTTGATTTCGTAATACTTTTCTTTAAGTTGGAGAATGAATATTAAAACTTATTTTAACTTATGTTTCATTACAAAAACAAAAACTTTTTCTTTAAATGGTTTCGTGTCACCAAGTTATTCACATGAAAGAACATGTTTGCAACCTGTGATTAAATCATCTTAAATTTTATCCCACATAAATTGACAAAAATCTATATGTGTTCAGGTTTTTCGTGAAATACTAGGTTAATTGTAATATGTAATACCATCTTATTGTCATAATAATACAACAATGCTAGTTTTGAATGTAAAATTCAATTTGGATGAAAAATGATTATCAACCATCAAATCTTTTACACTCATTTCACAATTTCTTTTTATTAAATAATATGATTTATGTTTTATTTAAATGTTCTATTTTAATGATTTATCACTAAAAGAATTGTAGTATGAATTTAATTTTAAAAGAGGATATCAAATTTTTTTTTTCTAATCCATAAATTCCTCAACAATAATTGTAACCAATACAACTCGTAAATATCTCGACTTTTACTATTTATTTTCTCTCTTTACTTACACTCACTTGTGCAAAAATATCGTATAACCTCACACGTTTAACGTCCAACCACTGCATAACCAACTTTAAAAATGACCAGTGACATTTTTGTAAATAAATGCAATTATTAGATGTCGTTTAGAATTGTAAAACGTCGAAGCTCTATACAATTTGACGTTTTATGATGGTAATTATTTAAATTAGCGCGCCATTCTTTTTTTTTTCTTTTAAACCATCAATAGTACGTCAAATTCTGTAGCGGCTTCGACGTAATATTTGTCAGCCAGAAGCCAAAGAGTCACCCTTTTTAATTCTTTTTTCTTTTAAACCACCAATAGTACGTCAAATTCTGAAGGGGCTTCGACATATTATTGTTCAGTCAGAAGCCAAAGAGTTACCCCTTTTTAATTCTTTTTTCTTTTTTCTTTTAAACAACAAATAATACCTTGAATTCTGTAGGGGCTTCGACGTATTATTTGTCAGCCAGAAGCCAAAAAGTAACCCCATTTTTAATTCTTTTTTCTTTTTTTTAAACCACATATAATACGTCGAATTCTGTAAGGATTTTGACGTATTATGTAGTGAATTCAATAAAAATTTGAGCGGGAGATTGAAAATTCATTCACTTTCTCTTAGCGCGCGAAACTCTCTTCTCTTCTCAAATTTTCTCGAACGAAGTTTGACGACCATCACATGTAATATTTCTTTCATTTGATACAAATGCATGTTAATTAACTACTTTATGTATGATTTTCGTTTATTTTGACCGATTATTTTCGTGTTTTTGTCCTTTATAGGCGCATTCTGCTTTCTTTCTCACTGGTGACAACACTTTATTCTGAAGAACTCACATTTTGAAGGTTTGTTTTTGTTTTCGTTTTGAAGAAATTATTTGTTGAACTTGTTTGTTGTTTTTCTTGTTGAATTTGTTTGTTGTTGTTGTTGTTGTTTGGTTTAACTTGTTTGTTATTGTTGTTTGTTGTTTGTTATTGTTGTTTGTTATTGTTGTTTGTTGTTGATACTATAGTACACATTCATAGTTCATGTTTTATAAAATACCAAAAACTGAAATTTGTTGTTGTTCTGCTTTTCATGTCTCATAGAGTTGTAAAAAAAGATCACAATTAATTAAAAAAACAAAAAAATTGATTAATGTCGAATATTGACAAAATTCAATGTCAATTTGATAACGTCGAATTTTTTAAATTCGACGTCAATTTAACGTCTCTCGATATGACGTCGACCTCAAATTCGACGTGAAAGGTCAAAAAACAACGACGTTATACGATATTTTTGTACTAGTGACTACATATCAAAACATAATATAGCTCATGTTTATTCCGATACTACTTTTATGTTTAGTGATAAGTATAGTAAAATCTTTTCCAAAGATAATACAACAATAAATAGAAACAAAGCTCATTAATTATTCTCTTTACAAATATATATAAAATAATTAAATGCATGAAATAAGGAAAAAGAAACCCGAAACACTAAATGTTTTTAATATGTAACTTCCAATAATAGTAATTAATTGGTTTATCATAAGTTTTTTAAAACATTCAAGAATTGATAGAAAATATTCTCTTCATTAACAAGTAAATAAAAACAAAAGAAAATTCAATGTATACTTAACTAAACAACAAAGAAAACTCAATATATAAGATATGATATAAAATCTCTTCTGTAAGCTAGCTTATGCGCATAGATATGCATAATTAAGTTCTGTTTCACTCTCTCTTGGTGACCTCTTTTCTTTTCCCATCAAAAGCACTCAAAGGTATTGTTTGTTTCCATCCTCAAAACTTAATGCAAAATGATGTATTTTAAATTGCACAATAGGTTGGTAGCACGTAAAGAAAATAACATCTCTTTTTTTTTCCTTCATTAAGTCAGTATGACCCAATAAATTGATGACTCACCTTGCAAATAATAATTTTTTTTCACCAATTCATTGAAGTCATAATCAACCAAACTGAATTTCTCCTTGCCCATAACAAGTTATCCTACATGTGTCATCTTATCCGAGTCATTGTCATCAGTATGATTTTTCTCTAATGATAGTTTTTTTTATATCCAATGCATCTTGTTTTCAATGATATCGAACTTCAATAAGCTTTGACCTTGAATGAAATATTCAGTTCTTATCGACATGGATTACACTTTGACTATCATAATACAAAATATTTTTTCTTGTGATAATCCCAATTCTTGTAGGAAATTCTACATCCACAATACCTCCTTAGCATTTTCTATAACGATAATTTATTTTGCCTCTATAATAGATAGAGCAACTACACTTTTTGTAGTATCAATTGTCATAATAATGCATTCCTTGCAAAAGGTAATCACAAACTCGAAATGGATTTTCTAAAATTCATATCACTAGGCATGTTCATATTTGTCTAACCACTCAGCACAGACTACAACTTCCAAAGCACAGACAAACTCTAGAAGTGCCTTTGAGACACCTAAGTATCTACTTCACAACTTTTCAATGCTCTTTTCCAAGATTAGTAAGGAAACAACTAACAACATGAACAATATCTGGCCTTGTACACATCATACCATACATCAAACTATGAAATATTTTGCATCTCTTCTCTCATTTTCACTTGTAGGACATTACTTTGAACTCGACTTCAAGTGATCTACAAGTGAAGTACTAACAAACTTTGAATTCCCTTGACTTTGAGCACATTCATGCATGACCAACAATTCAGATGTCATCAACATAAAACAAGAGAATAATAAAATTTTCATTAAGAAAATTCTTCACAAAAACATAATGATTAGAAGATATGCATCTCATACATTGGGTTTCCTCTATTGTGTAGCTAAGTACTCATTGGGGTTTTATTGTGTTGTTATCTACCTTGTTGGTGAAGAAAATAATTTTTTTATCCTTGAAACCTCTAAGAGAACTTGTGGTGTATCCATTAATTTTTATTAGTGGATGTTTTTACTATTCTGGTCTAGTAGGTTTTTCCTCCATTTTGAGGTATTAATGAGATAAAAAGTTTTGGCATATGTTGGTTTCTCTCTTCTCTATTTTTTTACATCTCATTATTTTGCATATTTTATATAGGGGAAAAATCATATGAGTTTTGCTTTTGATTGCTATTTTTGTTATCCTCCCAACATCTAATATTAAAGTTCCAATTAGAAGGTTTGGTTTATGCTCCATATATGGTAGATAGTAATGGTGTTAGAACTATGATTAAATGAGATTTTACCAATTATTCAATATGAAAATCTCGTATGAAAGCTTTGTTATTTTGCAAAAGACTTGTATGATCCTATTGAGAAGCAAGGTGTTAAAACAAGGAACACAAAACTTGTAACTCACTTGTTGATTTTTTTACTTGGATAGATCGGGAAGATTAACCCATATAAGAGGTATGAGTTGTCCATATAAGAAACCTGATACCATTTCCAAGACTAATGTTTATGAAAATCTCACATGAAAAATTTGTTATTGTGTAAAAACTTGCATGATCCTATTGAGGAGAAATGTGTTAAACCAAGGAATACAAAGCTTGTACCTCACTTGTTGAAATTTTTTTACTTCAAAAAGACTGGGAAGGTTAACCATCTCAGAAGTATGAGTTGTCCATATAAGAAACCTAACACCAATTAATCGTTAGATTAACCTAAAATTTTGACATATGATTCCTAAAATATACTGATTCAATTTGAATGCTTAGGTTATTAAGTAGATGTATGTAATTAGAGAAATTAGCTTCGTATTTTCTAGGAAGCTTAAAACCGTCTTAGTTTGGTTTTTGAGTCATCTTGTAAAATCTCCACTCCCACCTTGTTAACCGTTAGACTAATATAAAAATTTAAGATATGGTTCCTAAGATATATTAATTCAACTTAACCGCTTGGATTAATAATTGGATGTTATGATTAGAGAAATTAGTTTTGTACTTTTTAGGGAGCTCAACACAACCTTAGTTTTGTTTCTGAGTCATCTTGGTAAAACCTCAATTCCCATCTTGTTAACCATTAGATTAACTTGAAATTTTGATATATCATTTCTAACATATTTGTATTCACTTTGATCACTAGGACTATTAGTTGGATGTTTGTGCTTAAAGAAATTAGTTTCGCATTTTGAAGGAATTCAACACCACCTTAATTCTATTTTTGAGTCATCTCGTTAAAATTAAGATTTCTGCTTCATTAACCATCAGACCAAGTTGAAATTTTTACTGTGAGTTTTAAATATGTTATTATTTACTTTGACCGATCAAATCTTTAATTAAAGGTTTGTAGTTAGAGCAATTGTTCATGTAATATTCCAGTAGTTTAGGTTGGTGATCACTTTGACCTTTGTTGTTTGTTTGGTGCATAATTTTTTCTACAGTTATCAAATTGAGTCTATTCTTTTTGCACTGTGTCACTCATTCAATTACATTTAATTTGAATGCAAGATCATACATTTTTGAAACTACAATTTTTTTCTAAAGTTCTGAAGTTTTAAGATCATACATATGTTGTTAAGTTGTGCAATATACCTAAGAAAGTGGTATGAGAATATATGATGAGTGCATTTATTGTATGAGTTTGTCCAGAGATCTCGTGGAGAGATTTTGTGGTGGTTATTCATTAGCTTGTCCTGATGTTGAAGATTATCCTAATATACTAATAATCATCCAATCTTAAGTAGAGAAGGATGAGGTATATGATAATAGAAGCATGAGGTTCTAGTTTATGAAAATTACTTTGACCATACATGTAAATGGGCTAACCTTGTGGATGACATAGTGTTTTCCATTGGCAATAATTTTCAATAAGATGTAGTACCTTCATAATTATTACAATTATACTTTGAATAACTATAATAATTTTATACTCATGAACAATTTATTTCAAGTATTAATTATATAATATTATGTGTGAAATTGAATGTTACATCTTATACATATAGGAATAATAAAAATACTCATACTTATGAGTATCCGTAAATAAAATCCACAACGAATAATTAATATCCGCAAATATTTATGACCTATAGGTAACGAGTATTTTAACAATCGTGAATAAATGGGTTGAGTGCGAGCATCATACTACCTGTATTCATAGATATTCGTTACCCAAAAAAATTAAAATAAAAAATTTATATTTTATTAAATTAAATTAAATTAAAATTAAAATTAATTTATTTTATACACACACATATATATATATATATATATTATGATTTTATTTTTAAAATTTGTAAAATATATATATTTTTTAATATATATAGTATTCACGGATATTCGTAAGTATTTTAAAATACTTATTGACATTCCTAAATGCATATGATTTCACACTTTCTCTTTAAATGAAATATGTAATTAAGAAAAGTAGAAAAAAGTTCCTAATATATTGTATCGTCACTATTCATTGTAAGCCCGTTTGTACAGTTTTACTGTACTTTTCTTAAGAAACAATCACTTCAGTCTATTTCTTTTTTCTTACATATGTTACTTTTAGATGTTTTTATCAACTATACAAGATAATCAGGGCGGAAAGAAATTATAATCTGATTAAAATCATATGATTTTCAATGATAGTTTTTCTTTTAAACTTTTTTCTATCATTATAAACAAATATAAATTAGGTTCTTATTTCTGAAAAAAAAACATTAAAAGTTTACTAAATTATTTCATAGTATTTTTTTAATCTTCGGTTTGGTCTGATTTCTTTTATAAGAAATCTGAAACAGGACCCAAACTGAATATTTACTATTAAAAAGAGTTATTAATCTTACAATATCACATATAAGTTTGAGCATTTTGTACAAGAGAATCACTCATATATTAAAATTAATAAAATAAGTATTTATTCTAACAATTATTCACTTTTTCTTTCAGAAAATAATCTTTGGATATATTTCATCATCAACAGTATAAGACAAGAATGCAAAATCTATTGAAATTAAAAATTTACAGATTGGGGTTTGAACCCGACGTGAATCGAACACGCAACCTTCTGATCTGGAGTCAGACGCGCTACCATTGCGCCACGGATCCGTTGTTGTTAAATTTTTCCATATGATGTTAATATTTATATTTAATTTGAATTGGGCCATCTTTACACTTAATTTTGGGCCACTTTTGGATTGGTTCATCCATTGTTCTAGTTTCATTTATGCATGAAACGGAAGTAGATTATTGCTCTGTATATTCTCTAACAAAAACAAAAACTGTACATCATAACTTTTATTTTGAAATTAAATTTATCATCTAATTTCCAGCGTATCACTTTTTTTTATTAATGTGGTTACGCAATAATATAACAATTTTAGAATGGACCAACATTCTCTATTATGCCTAAATTCTTTCAGAAACGGATGATAATGAAAAATAATAAGCAATCCTTCTTGCCAAAAGCGATATCCAGGAATCCATTTTTTAAAATTACCCATCCGTTGTTACTTGTATTTATTAAATTCCAGAACATAAGGTATGTATGTGTACTCATTCATAAGACATATATTACACTTTTGAACTAAAAAGTTGTTCTTTTCTATGCAGGAATGAATTGAATCACACAGAAGGAGAGAGTAGACATAGATAGAAGAGTGATCCTATGAATTGGGTTTTGTAGAAACACTTAGAAAAAAACGGGACAGAATCACGTGAAGGTAGAAGATATACACAGTTCTCTGATTCAGTTCCTTCATAGATACTCATCATAAAAGTCCATTTGCTTACTTTTGGGGATCAACTTCAATTCCAGTGAGATTGTGGTTCTTAATTAGCAGTACAAAAACCAGAATGTGAAATCATTCACACCCCTCCCCCACACAAAAAGTATGGACAAACATGTTCCTCGTTAAAAAAAGGTTTTGAGGAAAAGATTACAACAAAATGTTTTGCAGATTTAAATTCGTTAGTTTATTGGTGTCAACTACCAGTCTTACATTTAAAAACAGTGCTATCCTATTAACAAATCCGAAGACTAATGCTTTGATATGAGTGCAAAAGTTAGTAACGTTAGAAGGTTTGGTAGAACAATCGAATTTTGTGTTTGAATTGTTATGCTCCTAAGTAGAAATAGTCATGCTCGACCAAAGGTGTCGCCTAGGGCAACTTGTAACATGCACGTTCTCTGGCTGTGATAGACACAGAAAGCCCAAACACTGATACCAAAACCATAATGCACAACAGAAGTTGATTGACGTCTGCGATGTTGAGTGACTAATTTGAACTTCACACAATGTATGTACACTCCACTGACGCTGACATCGCATACTTCTCCATTCAACAAAAACGTCCTTTTCGCTTCAACATCTTTTATTTCAAATATGCAATTATCTAATCATGAAATTTATCTTTCTATAAATATATAAATATATATATTAAGTTGGCGATGATCATACACAGTTTTTGACCCCACATTCCTTGTGTATTCTACTGAGTGGACTAAAGCTGTATTCCAAAGCTGGAAATCTTAAAAAATGCTGCTGCGATCGCATGCGTTCTCCCAAATCTTTGTTCTCTTTTGAATATTTCTGTTATTTACAAAATTTAAGCTTCGTTTCAATGCAATAGTGCTGTTTTCTTGGCTTGAATAGTCGTATAAACTATTGGTGTGTACATGCTGACTCCTTGAAACTTTGAAAGAGAAGATGAATAAACGCCACTTACACATATTGTGAGCTTCATGTGACTGAAATTATAAGGATATATAATACAATGCATTATTTTTAATTGTGGTGCTTTCTTTTGAATTGAATATGCTTCTCACCGATTCAAAACTTGCAACAATGGGTTTGGCTCCACCACTTCTCCACAAAAATGGAAAAACTATAAACTATAGCCAAAGCGCATAAAGATGGTTTGGCTAACTTTTTCTTTTTTTCTTTTTCATTTTGTTAAACACTGCAATCACTGCATGTTGAGGTGTGTCCCATTGTGAACAGTGGAATTCTTTTTGTACGGAATAAGGAGACAAGAGAACCGGGTAAACGGCATTGATGGTGGAATTATATAATTATTGTTAGAGCATGTTCGATGGTGTATCTACGGGTGCTGTTTTCTGAGTCCTGTAACATTACATGAGATTTAAGAACTCTGGGAAGTTTTTTCTATCATCATGCCATATTTAACAATTTTAAAGTAATCAGTTTTATAAATTCTCTATCAACTCTTAAAATTACTAAGAATAGTTATATATTTTTTTCAACGAAAGTTGTCACATCAATAGTGAAATTGTAACCCCCACAAATAACTTTGTTTAAGGATGTTGTTAAGAAAAAAGTGTGTGAAGTTGATCACGAGTTTGACTTGGAATCTGTTGGTGAATGATGGGTAGTTTTCGTGCAGCTAGAAGGCGACCTTAAATTTTGATTTTTCTGATTTAGCTTAAAGATTGAGATAGAGACCTAATTTTGGTTTATTTTCCCTCTTTTGTTGTTTTTGTGAGAGGGTTTTGTGAGAAGTTTGTGTTGTGAATAGAATATGGAATAGAAGTGTCGGTGTAGGTGTCCCTAATGCACAAAGGTTTGACATAATTGGTGGTGGGAGTAAAAAATGAGTGAAGATTGAAGATTGGTTGGTAGGAAAAGTGGTATACATGTGGAGGAAGGAGTGGCTGAGCAAAGAACCTACTAATTAAAGTTTAATAGATAAGGCATGGTAGATTTTGTATAACTTTTCTGTTCCAATGATTTTCAAGAAAAGTGTTCTTTTTCGTTGAGTTGATTCAGCATCTTAATCTGCTTAGTGCCTTTTACATAATGGACCTGAATTGAAGGCTGTTAGGACCCGTAAAATAAATTACTTCTTCCTACAATTTACCCACTTGTAAAATTCTTTTCATCTACCGTAAGGTTGTCTCTCCTTGGTAAAGGAAAATTACTTGTTAAGAAACATTTCACCAAAAATAACAGGTTTGAAACATGACTCCTTTTAGCTGAAAAATTAAAGAAAAACATCTTCATATCATGGAAATCATCATATACTTGATATTGGATAAAATGATAATAATAATAAATATAACAATAAAACCCAAAGAAAGAATGATAACGAATCATTCAATGCAATTTCTTAAAACGAAAAATTCAAAACTTTTTTATGAATAAACTATAATAAAGGAAGAAAATGGTGAACTGAATTTAAACTCGCCATAGTGATTCTAATACCAGTCCGACAGGAATATAAACTGGGCCAACCAACATGTTTCCATCTGTAAACTTAGTTTGAAGTTTTAAGCTTTAATAAGGGTTATTCTTAATTTTTTTTAGGCGGAAGATTATATATTAAAGTGGTAGTGTGTAAGTAAAAGCAAGAAAAATTTGAATCTCTAATATCAAATTGATACATTTTTTTTTCTTTTCTGAATGTGACAATTTGATAAAGCAATATGTCAGCATGCAACTTTAGACCACGCATATTTAGATACAAATAAGCTTTTGAGCTAATTAACTTCAAAATAAAGATAATTAGGTAACACGGGTCAATTCCTCACGTAACTTGCCTAACTAATATTCCTTTAAATGTTGGATTACATGTAATAACGAACCAATCTACTTGTTCTATGCAGCAGAAGAATTGTGTAGTTATTGTTACAAACACATATGTAATCTGGTAGCTTTTATTAAGTTATATTTGATCTTCGCTAAAAATAATAACAACATATAACTCTGATTATTTGTTATAAGATGCATTTAAATAATTGATTTCGAGACATCAATGATGTGACATTAATCTTTTGGATCACAGAAGACAAAAAAGTAATTAAAGAGGACGAAAGTTCATTCAAAACCAACATTTTCAAATATTGCAAAATACTTGTATACATTTACAAGGATGAAGATGTCCTCACAAATCCAAGATGGATTCTAAGTTGACTCTTCATTCCGAAATTGTAAGGTGTATATCTTTTGAGTCAAGTAGACGGATTAGTAAATTTTGTGTGGATCTATTGATCATCATAATCGATTATTTTCAATTAACACTAGTTGATATTTTTACTGATTATTCGAGGTCAATCATCTTAATCGAATGATAAGATTAACCGGTTGTAAAATAAAACTTAGATTAACATTTAACTAATGATAATTACGAATCAATTCACTAATTCTTATTAAGGTATGATTAAACTCTGATTAGGCAAAAGAAAAGTAAAAAAACAATGACAAATACATTCAATAAAGGTATAAGTTATAGTTGTTCAAACACATGCAATATTGTATTCACTAGTGTAGTAAAGGAAAACGACACTGATTATTTTCATCTATATGCAGCGGTTCATGAACCGAGGTATATACAGGCGAGGCAAAAATGAGCTCTTTTGCCTCGATTCAGAACCGAGGCAGTATGTCGGGGCTTTTACCTCGGTTGGATTCGAATCGAGGCGATATATGCCTTTTCTTTTCTAGAAATTGAGACTTTTGCCTATTCAGAAAAAGGGCAACCAGACGGTAAAGTTGTGGTGGCCTTGGTAGGTGTCGAGGACAGCGGTGGGGAGGGAGATTTGCTAGCTACAGTAGGAGGCATGGAGGTGGAGTGTGTGTTAGTAGACACTGATTCAGTTGGGGTTGTGGCGGATAAGGTGACCTGCATGGTGAGAGAGACGGTGTTATGGATGGGGGAAGAGAGGTTGAAGGTGAAGAGGGTGGTGTCTTGGAGGGTGAAGCGAGGCTTAGTGGGGTGGAGGATGACCTATATGAGGAAGACAAGGAAGAGGATTAGGAGGATGAATGCGCCAACGTCGATGAGGATGAAGCGGAGGAGATGGCGACCAGTGGTGGAGGCAGCGGCAACGACCAGTGGTGGAGGCAGCGGCAACGACCAATGGTGGAGGCAACAACGACGACTAGTGGTGGAGGCAACGACAACGGAACGACAAACTATTCGCGCGAGATGGGAAGCAACAGTTTGCATTTTCTAGCGGAAGAAGAAGAAGAAAGTGTGAAAATGTGTTTACTGTTTTACGCCTTTGGAATTTAATTATCAAAGAGACTATTACCTCTATTATAAAAACAACTGATGCATAAACCTTCCAGAAAAAAATCAAAATAAAGTTGTAAATGAAAAATTTTAAAATATCTACTAACTATAGGCATCGATTCGCGCTTAAACTGAGGCATAAAGGGCCTATGGCATCAGTTAAAATTAAACTAAGGCAATAAAGATTGACAAAATAGATATGAAATGTTTAGAATCAGTTTCTGGCAGGACATACTGCCTCCATTGGTCAGAGAACTTAGGCAATAGGCCTATTTCAAAAAAGCTATTAAGGTTTTTTGCCTCGATTAGTCAGATAATCGAGGCAATAAGCCTATTATGAAAAAGTTGTCAGGGTTTTTTGCGTCGGAAGGTTAGAGAATCGAGGCACTAGGCCTATTTCAAAAAAGCTTTCTAGTGAAAAGTCTGATTTAGTAGGGTTTTTTTGCCTCGGTTTGTCAGAGAATTGAGGCAGTATACCCCCTTAGGCATCGGTTCGCACTAAACCGAAGCATATAATGTCATCATAATTAAGAAATTGCCACCACATTTTTGTACGCTTTGGTTTTTTTAAAACCGAAGCATAATGTGTGAGCTAAAATGTTGTATATTTACTAGTGACTTAATACTCCTTTACTCAGATCCTATCTGATTTGAACGTCAGAATTAGGGTTGTTAAAATGGGTTGTAACCCGCGAGCCAACTCGATCCACCATAGGTTTGAGCCGAGTTGGGTTTGAAAAGAGTGTAATTTTTTTATACGAGTTAGTTTTCAATCCGGCTCACTTTGAACCCAGCTCATCCGGGTTGAACCATGGTGAGCCGAACTGGCTCACAAACCCACATAATATAATTTAATTATTATTTTTTTCAATATTATTAGTTAGCATTTTTTTTATTATATTGTAGATGGAGATTAAAAAAGATGTTTCAAGAGAGAAAAATATTATAGATTTATCTATTCAAGACTCTAATATTATAAATGGACAAGTGATAAAAAAAATCATCAATATTAAAAACTTATTTGTTTGCCTTTTGTGCTTGTTTTCTGATTACGCTTGGATTGTATGATATTTTTATTTTATTTTTGAATTGTCGTTGGAGTTTAACATCATTTTATAGTGAAATTTATCTAAATTTGAATTAAAAAAATTATAATTTTTTTTTTATTTTAAAAAAAACTTATAATTAAGTGAGTTAGTGAGTCAACTCGTTTAACCTACCAACCCGTGGTGGGTCGAGGCAGGTTCAAATTTTTTCAGCTCGCTAATAGGTGAGTCAGGTTGGGTTGGCTCACCAAGTGACGAACCCATGGTGGGTCGGGCCGGATCGAGCCGGGTTATCCGTTTTGACAGCTCTAGTCAGAATACATTTTGCAAGAACCCTCCGAGCGGTGTGGACAATCGGCAAGACATAAAACTTGAGAACCAGTTGTAGCAAGAGAAGTCCAATGAGCCTTTGAGAACCGAGAGATCGCTAAACCTTACAAAAAAAATTTTGGCTCCCATCTTAAGGTTGAGCGAGCATTTCTTTTACTCACATGGTAACCACAAGGAACAAGACAAGCAAGACAATAGTGAAAGAAGTTAGCAACCAACATATGGAGCACATAACTATTGTAAGAACCCTTTTTCTTCTTCTTTACCTCTTTTCTTCGTATCCTTCTTTTCTCCTCTCTTCTATTCTTCTTTCACTTTCCCTTCTTTCTCTTCTTTTTCCCTCACCACTCTCCCCTTTTCCTTCTTTTTTTTTCTTTGAAAAACCCTAGTGTGAGAGAAATAGAGTAGCAGGAGGAAACCCATTCCTCCCCGTGGAAAGACATTTCCATTCGTGGGTGCGGCGACGACATTCTTTCCACGACAGCGGAGTTGCGACTTCTTCACGGTGAGTTTTTGGTGACTCTGACACAACGTTCTTCACGATCGGTTTAGGGTTCGAATTTGGGGTTCCTTTCCTCTTTCAAATTTGTCGTGATTTCAGGGTTACGATTTCGCAAAGGGGTTTATGTCTAGCGTCTCGTGATCTTAGGTGTTGCCATGAAGGAGAAAAGTACTAGGTAAGGGAAGCTAGTATTTGTATTTCTATTATGTTTTTTGCGTAAATTTAGTGCTTGCATGTATGATAATTTTGATGGAGTGAAATTGTAGACTTATACTAATATTCATGGTGTTTAAATGATGATCAATGATGGTATGACTATTGCATATTTGGGATGGTCTGTTTCTAATGCCTATGTTGTTATAATTGTGCATGGTGGTGAAGTTGTATGATGATTTAAAACTGAATTCAAAGTGTTTGGAGTAAAGAAGAGTCAATTACTTGGATTTTAAGGTCAAAAATAGATGTTTTGTTGGGTGAGTTTGAGAGATAAGTTTGGGAGTAAGGAAGTAACTAGTTTAGCACTGTTGTATGATCATTTAAGACTTCTTAGAGGTGTCCTTTGATTAAAATCTGATATGAAACAAAAGGGGTACTTCATTGGGGAAGTTTTGTAGTGTTTTTAGTGTAAAAGTGGGGTTTTGAGTAGTGTGATTTTTTAGGAAAGGGTTGTGAACAGTTTTGGGAAGTTTAGAGTGTATTATTAGACCTATTATGACTTGTATAGATCTTTAAATAAGTGAAATCTATTGTGGAAGAGATAATAGTAGATAATAGCATGATAGAATTAAGTTTAGACACTTTTGAGTTATTGAATTCGTTTGATACATCTAATTCTTATCCAAATGAGAAATATAGTACTATAAACATGTTTATGGATCAATATTAGTGTTACAGATTCTAAATTGATTATTTGGATATGTCTAAGATGCACCAAAACCATAAAAATCAAGTTGTTGTAAAAAGCTGATAAGAATAATCGATTATCTCACTTGATAATCGATTATTCTAGTTAGAGGGTCATATTTTTTTTCAAAACTCTCGGTAATAATCAATTATCAAATATGATAATCGATTATTGTTGTCCCAAAATCACCACTATACTAGTTTGAAGAGTTTTCAAGGTTCTGGATGTCCATTTTAGGCGTTTTTTAGGTCGTTTTGGGGGGTTTGGGATCCTGTCGAAGCTAGTGGTGAGGGTTTCAAAGTTGTTTTCTTTATCTAAATATGAGTATCATGATGCCATGAAGAAATTGTGTTATTGTGTTTTTTCAGATGACTCTTAAGGGTGTTTTTATTTCTTTAATGTATGGTCATTAGTCTCATGTATTGGCATACTATGTGAATGTGAAGTGATATGAATTGTTTCAAAGGTGTGGAATTGAGTTCCAATGAGGAACTTCTTGGTGTTGATTTCAAGTATCATTAGTATGAATGTAGGATCTTGGGGGTTATCCTGACATTCTAATGGTCTTTCATTCTCAAGTAGAGAAGATTGACACATGTCGTGAGAGTAGCAAGAGGTCTTAGTCTTGGGTGCTTCCAGTATGATCCAAGGCGTGGAACAAACTAACCTTGTGAGTATGGTAGGGTGAAACCTGTAAGATCCTTGAAAAATATTTGTAAGTTAAATACTAGATAAAAAAAAAAAGAAAAAAAAAAGTGAATAGTAAATTGTGAATAGTAAAAGGTGAATAGTAAAAAGTGAATAGTAAAAAGTGAATAGTAAAAAAAAAAAAAAAAAATATTTTTGGAAAGGATAAGTGTTCCACGTAGCTTTGAGATCAGAATCTATCAAATTGAAAATAAAAAATTATTTTTGTAATAGTAAAATGAATAAAAAAATGAATAGTTAAAATGAATAGTAAAAAATGAATAGTAAATTTTTTTGCTATAAATAGCCAAGGGGGGGAGGCTGAAAATTTACACCAAAGAACTTAGAAAATTTTTGAGAGAAGAGAGTTGGAAGAATTTCAAATTTTTGCAAAGGGGATATTCTGGAAGTTTTCAGAGGACGAGGAGATTAAGTCTGTAATAGAGGTAAGGGGAGCTAACTTTGAGTATTTCCTTTTGTATTATCTTGAGTCTTGGATATGCTATATTTTGCTTTTTCTGATCTTATATCTTGAATATGGAGTATTGTGTTTCTGTATGATCTTAAATTTTAAATGAGAGTATGCTTTGTGTTGATATCCAAGTGTGATAGTTGTAAAATGTAATGTTGATTATGTTATGCCACTTGTATTTTATTAGTTGTTTATTTTTTTGTATTTTGGAAGGATTAGAAATTGTCTAACCGGCTCTGCCAGATTCAATTTCTTGTTTCCCCAAACATTCTATTGTTTTCCTTATTTAATTTTATTTTATTTTGGAAGGATTAGAAATTGTCTAACCGGCTCTGCCAGATTCAATTTCTTGTTTCCCCAAACTTTCTATTGCTTCAGTTATTTATTTTATTGCACTTTTGGAAGGATTAGAAGTTGTCTAACCGGCTCTGCCAGATTCAACTTCTTGTTTCCCCAAACTATTTATTGCTTTACTTATTTATTTTATTGCATTTTTGGAAGGATTAGAAGTTGTCTAACCGGCTCTGCCAGATTCAACTTCTTAATTCCCCATACATGTATTGTTCTTGTTATTTAATTATATTGTATTGATGGATGGATTAGAAGTTGTCTAACCGGCTCTGCCAGATTCAACTTCTTGTTTCCCCATGAATTTTTATATTAAGATTATTTTTATGATTGTCAAATATTGTATTCTTCTATGACCATTTATAGTAATGTTTTATTATTGTTAATTGTTTATAATTATCTTGTATGAATTCTATTATGGATGTTTATTGTGATTATTTTATTGAATAAGTTTGTTGGCTGAAATTAATCTTGTTGGAAGGTTTGGAATAAGGGTTATGTAATAGCTTGTATATGGGTATTAAATATATACAGTGTTTGAGGTTGTTGTGAGAGGAAGTAAAATTAGGCATTTTAAGATTTAGAGCATAAGAAAACAAGGTAGATAAATTAAATAAATAAATTGTTAATTATTGAAGGCCTCCCTTTGTTGGTAGGATAGAGGAACCTTAAAAACCTGAGTTGGCACATCCCTGATCATAGAGCAGCCCTGGCCTGGTCCAGTCAGTTGTGACTAGTCATATGTGCTGGCGTCGAAGGTGAGTTTGATGCGTTCAGACATCTGGGTCCTCTCCGGTGACCAATTGGGGTAAAGAAAAATCTCTACTAGGATGAAAATAAAATAAAACAAGTTGATTGTAGATGCATAATATTATCATGGTAAAAATTTCATATATATTTTATTTATCATTACATTGAGCCAGACTTTAATATGTAGTTACTAAGATATGTTGATGTATTTTGGTTGATCCATGATCTTTGTTTGGTGAAAATATGTTGAGTTATACTCGTTATGGGCAAAATGAGTTTATAATATGAAGCATGATATCTGGCAATATGTTTAATTTATCGATACCAAAACGGGTTATTATGAATTCATGATTAAAGAATGAACATGATTGAGTTAGGTGGATAAGAGGGTATGAATTGTTGGTTTCTATGAAATGTTGGATTGGATATGAGAAATCATTACTTATGAAATGATGTTTACTACCGGGAGTAGTATGTTCGAGTTATACCATGAGGGTTTGGTATGAGCAAAGTAACGCCTGAGGTTTATGGAAGCAGGCAGAGAGGGATCTGACCATAAGGCTTCAGAAAGTAAGACATAGTATGTAAGTGAGGCTTAAGGAAGCAGGCAGAGAGCGGTCTGACCATAAGGCTTCATGAGTAAGCATGGTACACTTGTAAGATTTATGGAAATGAGAAAGATGATTTTGATAATGATGAATTAATGACATCGGAATAATGATATTTTATCAATTGCAGAAATACATGATTTTAATATTTTTGTTACAAGTTTAATGATTTTATGATATGGTTGGCTTACCCTTATTTGTTTGTACTATGATCATATAACTCATGTTATATGTGATTAGATAATGTTGCAGATGCGGTTGAAAAAGCTTAGAGATGAGAGAGATGCGGGGAAAAACTTTCAGGGATTTTTGTAAAAAGAATAAATTTGTATTGGGAAGATTATGTTGTGTAAAATTTATAAGTTGAAATTTCAATGGTGAAGACTATATTGTTTAAAGTTTGTAAGTTTGGTATTGTACTTGGAGTAATTGAAATAAAGTTTGATTGTTTATATGAGATATCAAATTAATTTAGTCTCTACTATCAGTAATACCCTTTAAATTATTCGGGTGTTACAAAACCCGTTGGCAATGGCTTTGCAAAGCAGTAGAGGCCACCACAAGTGCACAACCCACCATAGCTCGACATTCATTCTAAATCCGAATAGTCAATTTAGGTCCTTGTATATTAGGATGTGTGGGTTGATCTATGTTATATATGATACTTGTACGCCTTATTCTAAATGTTATATTACTTGTTTTGTATCTAGTTTACCCTTGTGTTTGTGTATTGTTTGTATGTGCTCGTACTTAAATCATGGCGATGATCATCTGGTGGGTGTGAGCAAATGGTGATGTGAGGTGAAAGTGGAGCAGGTTCTTGATGAAGATGCCCCTAATGCATAGATAGATTAGTAGTTATATGTTTTAGATTTGTCTTCTTTTGGTAGTTGATATTACCACTACTGTATATAGTTTTGACACAACTATATTGTATATAAAGTTTAAATTTATGGTTCTTTTTGGATGACTGTAAATATCACTTTATATTCATGTCCATAACTGATCTATTATATTAAATATGAGATGACTATTATATAGTTTAATGATATATTTTGGGATGTTTCAACTATGATGCGAGAAATGAAGAGGAAGCACAAATAAGAGATAAAACTTTGAGCCCTCTCCCTCTTGGCATGACCAACCTCAAATGATTGGCTTCTATCACTCGGCCAGTCGGCTTAACTGGTCTTTGGTCTCTACCACTCGGCCAGTCAGCTTGGCTAGCAGGCCTCAACCTGATGACCCCCTGGTCATGGCAGATCGGAGAAGAGTCAGAGAATCTAGAGCAAATCACGGAATAAATTGGAGACGCAGGGAAAATAGAGTTGAAGGATGACAAAGACCGAAACAACGAACAATCTTAGGAAACCCTAGGATTGTGGTTTGTTCGGTGGAGGTTGAATATCGGGTGTTGTATGGTGGTTTAATCGGTGAAATGGTTCGATTAAACGGTGAAAAAGGTTGGAAGCGAAGGTTTAATCGGTGGAAATTGGGAGAAACCTTAGATAATGAGCTAAGGTTGAGTGTATGGGCGTTCAATCGGTGCGAAAGTGTGAAATAGCAAGGATAAAAAGGATCCGAGGCAAGGTTCAGTGGAACTGGCTTACAATGAAGGTTTTGTGATGATGTGGTTCGTGGTTGAAGAACTCTCGAGAGAGAGAACGCGGATGAAGACGTGAAATGAAGACATGTTTCTCTAAGATGCAAGAATGAAACATGGCTGATAAGGCTGATGACATAGCGAGAAGGGATGTGTCTACGAGGAGAGCTGACGCGTGCCAAGCGCATCCGTTGGATGGAGGAAAGGTGATTATACGGAGGAGTGAGAAACTTAAGAAGGGAAATGAGAGAATGGATGGTGTGAGATGGAAGGTGGCTATAAGAGATCCTTTGAGATTCTCTAGCCCTGACTTTCAAGGTAGAATGGCTCTGGAGTGCACTCAACAGAATAACAATTCATTATGCTCAAAAGTTCTTTACAAAAGGTGGTGGCATGTCTATATATAGGACAAAAAGTCTCTCCTATCTACCACATGTTTAACACCTTTTACACATGCTTTAATAAAAGTAAAAGAAATACTACACAAAGATAATTGGGCTTGGGCCCAAGTCATCACAACCTCTCAGCCTCGATTTGTTTGTCAAATTTTTTGTATTGACATTTCAGCTCAGCCAGTCGACCTCAACTTCACACTTTTGACTTCTCATTCTTACCTTTTGATCTTCATCGGTCTGCCTCAACATGTCAGCCTCATCTTGTTGACTAATACATTATCATTGACACTATCAAATTAATACTACTTTATAAAAAAACTTCAATATTGTCAAGTTAGTGGTAACAAACTAGATATGGTTAAAGTAATCCGAAGACGTTTTCCAATGAATATGAAATTTATTTTCAAATACTTGACTCTTATGAAGACTCTAAAAGGTTAATAAAATGCAATCACTGCTTAAAATAAAAGTAAAAATCTATCATAATGAAATTAATATTGAAGAATGTTGTGAGTTTAATTAAAGAACAAATAATAGACTTTAAAACAATTATAATAAAATAGGCTAATTCCACTACTTTTCCAAGATAGATTCATCATCGATTATCCACAAATTATTATTCAATTGATTATTGTTTGAGTTTCAAATTAATTAAAGTACATTCTAATTAATTTGAGGGCGATCTTACAATTAATCAAAGTAGATTCTCAATCAAAAGCAAGACCATTCTAGATTATTCACAATAATTCAAAGAAAATACATTGTCAATTAAATCTTATTGTATTTATTCATGTCTATTTTTTAATCTCTTAACCAAATTAAAAGTTAATTAATCAAAGTAAATTCTCAATTAATTATTGTTAAAGTTCTTACCACTAATCAAAGTACATTTTCAATTGGTAGCAAAAACTCATTCAATAATATGAAAGCTCCTAAATTCAATCACAAAGTACATTCTCAATCAAACCTAGAAACCCTTGAACTTATGTGATCAATATGCATGTATATTCAAACACCTTATGATGTAAAAACAAATACTTTTGACGTGATTGAGAGATAAACGACATAGAAGAAAGATAACCCAATTCAATAATCAAAAGAAATCAAAACATTAATTCAACTTAACCTCAGAATGCATAATGAAATTACAGTGAAATAGCCCTAGAAGTTTAGCCCTCCATAAATGGAGTGGAAGACATGATAAAAATAAAAGTGAGAGGAGTGGTGGAGTTGCTAAATGTAGAGTGTTGAGTTTCTCTTCTGCTTCCCCTTGGTCTCTTTATATAGAACTTGATTGGACTTGGATTCTGATTTTTCTGTTGATAAAATCTCTTATCTGATAAGGTAATATCTCTCAAATATTTAACAAATTTTGTCAGTTTTAAAAATATTTGGAAATTATTTTCTGTTGATATTTTCAGACTAATTATCTTATAGAACATCTAATAAATTTTTAACAACAAAACTTTTCCCAAAATTCCAATTTAGTCATTCCTATTCCTAAAAAATTGTAGAAAGACCCAAAAGATGTTAATCTTTGCATTTTAACTCCTTGTTTGACCAACTTTGAGCTTTTTGACCTAATGAGGACTGTTCAATGGGGGCACTACCAAGTGGAAGTCCCCTATCCAAAAATAAATTATGTAACTAAAATTCACTTTTTAAGCCCTTTTAATTCCCAAACTTAATAAGTTCACTTCACACAAATCCTATTCAAATAAACTATTTAATCACAAGAATTTCATCAAAATTTTAAATTTAAACCATAAATGTTGGTATAAATATATATGCACTCATCATCGACCTTAATTCCTTTGTCGAATTTTCACTCTTGACATCTCACACTTTCTTGACCTTAACTTCACGGTATTAACCTTACAACCTCGATCAATCAGCCCCTTCCTCTTGGCCTCAATTTCTCTATCGACTTTTTAGTCTTGACATCTCAGCACAATCAATCAGCTCGACAAAATTGCCTTACCTATCGACCTCAATTTCTCCATCAACTTATTAGTCTTGAAATCTTAGCTCGATCAATTAACCCCCATTGCTCGGCCTCGACTACTCAGCCTCTACTAGTCAGCCTCATCCTTTAGGTCTCAATTTCTCTGTAGATTTTTCAGTCTTAAAATCCTAGCTCAACTAGTTGGATTGTTAAGTCAGCCTCACCTATCAGCCTTAATTTCTCTATTGACTTTTTAGTCGTGACAACTCACCTCAATCAGTCGACCTAGTCGGTTGGCTCAACTAGTCGACCTCAACCTCTCTACCTCGATTTCTCTATCAACTTTTCAGTATTGAAAGATCATCTCAACTAATCGGCTTGGCCGATCGACTTGGTGATTCAACCTTGTAAGACCCAAGAAATATACAATAATTAGAAAATAAAGTGGTTTTGAGACTTGAGTACTATCGTTTGATAATTGATGTTCGAGGCTTAAGTAGTTCTTAGAACATAATTGTTATGTTAATTATTTTCATTTATTTTGATAAAGTGCAACACATGTTTGATATGTTGTTAATTTTGTGTGTTTGATCTTATCAATGTGATGGGTTGACTTGTTGATAGAAGGATGATCTAGGATTGAATGATTATGGGTTCAATTCTAGGAAGAGAAAGAGTTAAGAGAAACTTTTGTTTTATTTGTATTTTATCCTAGGGGCAAAATAATCTTTTACCCTTTTATTAATTGGTGTTGAAATTAAGTAAGAGGAGTGTAGGAAGTAAAAGTATGCAAATTAAATAAGATAAAATGAAAATATTGAGATTTGAACTAAAAGAGAAAAAAATGAAAGATTTAGATAGATTTGTGTTTTAAAAAATAATCTACATACATAAAAAGAATATTTATCCTTAATTATTATCTCTTATCAGCTTTTCTATAATAAAAATTATAGACTTTACATAAACACTAGATATTAAAAATATGTTTTTTCAATCTAACCCCAAAAATTAGTAGACAAAATATGTACCTTTTTCATTTGAAATAACATTTAGAGATAGGTTTATTTGCAAGATAGGTTTATTTGCAAGGTGGAATTAAGCTTGAAGGCATGGCAACGAGTGTTTGGAGGTTTATCTTGAAGTTGGAAGTTTTATGCGCAATCGAGGGAGATTTACCATATCTTTGTTTTCATTTGGTTTTCCGATTTAAGTGTAACATTATCCTTTGTTTGAATTTTGGGGTTTCAGTTTTCGAATAGTGATTTCTTGATTTTCATTGTTGTTTGAAATTCATTACTGGTTTTACTTGTTGGTTCAATCTTGCAGGTGGTAATAATCTCATTTTTTGAATTGTGTTTTTAAATTTTGAATATTTTTTAAGTTTCATTGTTAGTTTTGTCATAACTTTTTTTTTTCATACTAGCACGTTTATTAATAAAATTTGTATAGATGAAATATTTATTCACAACGTTTACTTAAATAAGCTATTTATAATTAATGATTAAAATTTAACGATTTTTTTAAAGCATTATATTTTCCAATAACATTTTTTATATGACATACAGATTGCGAAAAAAAAAAAATCGTAGTAATGGAAATTCTGGAGCAAACTGATATTAAATTGATACTTTTAATGAATATAAGCATGTAATAGATATGATATTTAATTATCCAATTATTGATAAGACGTGTATGAATATTATGATATTTTCTGTGGATATTTATTGTTTGCTGATAAGTTTTATTTAATTATTTTAAATTTTAGTGATTGATAAAAATTAGTAATGAAAAAGATATTAATCATAGAGAAATAGTTTATAATTTGATTTTATCTATTTTTATTATTATTTTATTTAGAATATATAAGATTTGAAATTATTTAGTATAAGATTAATTTTTTAAAATTTATATCTTCACACAACTCATAAACTTACTTTTAAAAAAGACTAAATTTATTTGTATTAATATCTTATTAAGTAATTTGATTTAAATTATACTTAAAATTTAATTTTTTTAACTAAATTTATATTTTAAGTTTTTTTTTTAAATAATTTTATTTAAAATTAATATATACACACACACACACACACACATATATATATATATATATATATATATATATATATATATATATATATATATATATATATATATATATATATATATATATTACTGTTATTAATTAATGATTGTATATTGGTTTTGTATCATTACTTATATGTTGATTGTTTTTTATGAAATTTTGTAACTTGTACCATTTAGGTTGCATTTTGTATATCTAAATAAGATTTTTCTTCTTGATAATATGATACGGAAAATTAGTGTTTGTTTTCTGTTATTTTATCTTTTTTTTCTTACTTCTTCTTTCTATTATCAGATTTATATTTTATAACAATTATTAAATTCTAATAATTTATTTTTTAAGTGTTAAAAATACAAAAGTTTGTATATCAGATATTAATTACATTTTACTTTTATAAATTAAAATAGATTTAAAAATAACTGTAACAGCATGAGTTTAAATTTTATACTAATTTTTTATATTTTCATATTGTTTTGTTTTCAAAATAATGATTTTAATATATGAAAAAAAGTAATATATTTTAGAATATCAAATTTAATTTATATGAATATATTTTGAAGAGTTAATAAGAAGAATAGTGGAAGCGTGAGCATGCATAGTTATTGTTTGTTGTTGGGCCTTGGGTATGGCGTTTGAGAAAGATGTAAGAACAACCAGTGGATTGATCTGACGGTGAGGGAAGATTGTGTGTGTAGAAGCGATGGAATGAACGGTGGTGCAAACACCACATGTGAATGAAGTGACCGAGACTGAGACCCCAGACAGAGAGATATTGCGATTCAGATTGTAACATCAGCCACACGTTTCACAATCACTCACACGTGTCCTCTTTTTTCCTCCTGCCCAAAGCTCAACTCAAGCTTTTCCCTCGAACTTCACGCCGCCGCCGCCGCCGCCGATCCTTATTCATCTCATCTCCCTCATCGATGCTTCTCTTGTGCTGTCCCATTTATGCAGGTCTCTCTCCTGTTAATGCATTCTTCTACGCGCTCTCTTTTATTTTCTTATCACAAAAAAAATCATATTCAATCTGACGTCACCCTTTGTTTGCGTCAGAAAAATATCCATATTAAAGTTTTATAAATTTCTATTTTTTTTTGTCTATTTAGATATAAATAATGCGAAAAGAAAAATGTAAGAAAACACAAAATAGAAAAGGTTCTATAATGCATTGAATCCTATGCTTTATGAAAAGGTTATATAATTAATTATGACTAATGTATAATCTATTTAGTAGGCTTCTTAACAAAAAATTGTCTACGTATTAATTTACGTATGGATCATACATAATCAATTATGTAAACTCTTGTACTAATTATATGTAATTTGGGAAGCTACATAATTAATCAAGCTAAAGATATAAAAGATCATGTAGTCCTTTATGCATCCAACTAGATATCACAGGTATTTCAAATTAATGACTAGCACAAAAACATTTTAGACAAAGGTAGAAAGCCTCAAATGACTTTCTTCATATGGCCAAAGAATACTCCAATTTCACTTTAAGATTTTATTTTATTAAAAGAGAGTAATAAATAGGTTTTCCTAAATTAATAAAAAAAGAGTGAGAACTGAAACTAACAAATAAATATTTTTGTGAAAAATTTAATTAACATAGTAATATAATAATTTCAGATTAATTTTGATGTCCTTATATTAATCAATCATTAACATGTTCACATATCAATTTTAATATTTGTGATTTTTTGTTGTACATTTGTTTTGGAGAATAGTATGATTAGAGCAAACATGTGAGGATGGATTTATGGGTGTGTGATATGTTTGTTTCAATGAATATGTAAAGATTTGGAGGTGAGGATTTGGGAGAGGCGTCCATGCATGAATAAGGAGATGTGGGAGGATATCCTCTTCATGAATATGTCAAGGACCAAAATACCCTATAGAGAGGGAATCGACTCTTGGCTACATAAGAGGGAGAGAGAATCGATTTTTTCTATAACTTCTGCACAACTTTATTACCATGTCTTAATTTCCTTTTCCTTTAATTAAATCCAAAGTTTATGCATGCATATGCCTTAACACTATTGACCTACAAAAAATTATCAAGGACAAACACAATCACTCACCATCTCAACACATCTATGTGACTCACTCATCATTTTGCATTCAAAGAACAACTTGACGAAGGTTGACAACTCTGTTGTAAACCAATGACGCCCTGCAACGACTTTCATCAATGAATCTTGAAGGGTTTAATTTAATTATTAGTATTATTATTAGTAATCTTGGGGTATTCAAAGTTGTAATTGAAATGTATGGGTTATAATTAAGTTTAACATAAGAAATAAAAATTTTCATATACATAGTAAATTGAAATAAGTTTTGAATGCAAACCCTTTTCTTCTCCACGAAAACAAACCAACACCGACCAAAACCAAGAACCATCACCCTAGTAGCGACCTTGTTGTTGTGAATGAGGACCACCTTCAACATTGAAACAACATAGTCACACCAAGTTTTGCACCTCACAAATGTTATAGTCCACACTTCTCCTCTTTTCACCTATCAACGCAGCTAACTCAGAACCTTTTTACGCCAATATTAAATGCATCCAACCTTCACATTGATGGCGAGATTATTTTCATCTTTGTAATAATGAACAATAAGAAATCTCATATCTCCCCTATATGTATGGATTCTTCCATCTCTCTCACTCAAATTTGCACACTAGTGTAGCGAAGGGTTATGATAATGGTTATTTTTGACATTTGACAATGATTTTCGAACCAAAATATATTCAGACGAGGTAAAAAAGGAGTGGTTTCAAGTATCAGTTAGCAACCGAAGCAAAAAAGGGTCATGATTTTGCCTTGGTTCAAAAGAATCGAAGAAGTAAACCCAAAAAAATAAAAGAAAATTGGGTTGTAGATCTTTAAGGCCTTGTTCACTTGAATGGATTTGGGAATTAATGAAGAGGAAATGATTTTTATACATAAGAGTGAAGTAGGTGAAATCATAACCCCAACAATATCATTCCATATCATTTCTAATCTTTCCATTTCCAAGTGTTTGAGTATTTAAGATCACTTTTATCATTTATGTTTCATGTTTACTTTAATTGCACTAAAACCCAAATTATGAAAGCATTCTTTAGTCTAAAGTAGTTAGAAATTATACAATTGTTTGGTGACACGAGTCTCTTGAGAAACGATATCCGGTCTTACCAGTTTTATTACTTGAATGATTCGATACAGTTGCCGAAGTCTCAACAACTATTTAAAGAACCAAAGCTTGTAATTGTGCAAAAGTTTCAAAAAGGCCACCACATTTTGAAAGACTTCGTTTTTCTTGAAACCGAAGCCTATTAGGCGATTTTGTAAGTGTTTTTTTACATTAGTGATATTATGGAACTTAGGTGAATGTGTAGAAGATGTGAAACAATCCAGATACCATATGATACGCTATGGTGCCAAATGATACAATCCTATCCAAGAAAGAGTACGATTGATCTAAATCTGAATCCTCAAAAGGCACAAACAAAAAATAAATTAGAGAAGAACGCAAACTAAGGCAGAGATGACTAAGCCACCATCTAGAAGTTTGATAAGTCAAGGAAGATTCACCACAAAGATTTCCATCTTTGATAAGAACCAAAGTTGGAGGTGCCATAATCTAACAAATTGACAAGTCAAGGAAGATTCACGTTAAAGAAATTCATCTTTGATAACAATCAGAGTTCTAATCTAATAACCAAGAGAACCCTCTCTCAATGAAAACACAATTTTCATATAATGGTTATCTAATGTATCTACGTATGTATTTGGTTTCCCTATATATACCCTCAAAATTTTAATAAACCTAAGAAACCCTCAAAGAAAGTTTAATCCTATCTAGGAAAGAGTACGATTGTTCTGAATTTGAATCTTCAAGAGGCACAAAGAAAAAATAAATAAAAAAGAACACAAAATAAGACAGAAATAGAGACGTCACATAGTCTAACATATTGATAAGTCAATGAATATTCACAACAAAGATTGTCATCTTAGGTAAGAACTAGTGTTGGAGATGTCACAATCTAAGAGACTGATAAGTTAAGGAAAATTCATCACAAAGAAATCCATCTTTGATAAAAATCAAAGTTATAATCCAAGAGCAAAGATAATTCTCTCTCAATGAAAAACTATTTTTTGTATAATGATCATCCAATGTGCTTACATATGTATTTGGTGCCCCTATATAAATGTTTAAGCCACCTAAAAAATCCTAAAAGAAAGCCTAAAGACATTGAGTCCAAAACTAATTTGAATATTTAAAAGCAGAAACTAATTGTTTAAAAATTACAAATACTTTTAATTGCTTAAACTATTCTATAATTGTTCTTCAACTCATAATCTTCATGTCCTTTGAATTCCAATTTTCATGGACCATCACAGGCCTTAAGGATATTTGTTTTTATAAGTGTTTGCTCCTTGATCTTATTATAGGTGCTTTGAATTACAGTGGTTCTTCCTCAAGTTCTTCTTCCATAGGATCAAGAGATAATTCTCTATCAAGATGTTTCTTAGTTATCATTAAGGGTTTTTTTTTTCTCTAGTTGAATCCAAGAGTTTTCTTATAGATGTGATATGATGTACTTATTAGATGTAAACTTAATAAGTGGTTACACTCTTCTAAACTCAAATTTGATTTCTACATTAGGCGTTACTTTCTTTTCCAACTAAAAAGAGTCACATTTATCTATTCCAAATACATATTTAGAAATCCATTTTAAATATAAATACCTAGGTTGGCTATTTCAATTTAGGTTACTCTTATTTTAAAAACCAAACTAGTTATGTTAACTTATGTCTCTTTTTTAAATATTTTTATGTGAAAGGCTTGTTTCTTTATTCTTTATTTTTTATTATTTGAATTATATTATTGAAGAATGTTCTTTGAACTCTTATTTATTTAAAGAACTATTATTTTTAATATTCTATAAAAAAAATACACAAATTACATACAAATCATTTTTGCAACATGGAAAACTAATTTTGAGTTACCTATAAGTCGCCACGTGTACATAGATATTATAGGAAAATAGCAATACATATATAACTAACTTCTTTTACTTCCTCTTAATAACTAAGATTGATATATCTAAGTACTTGAATACTTAACAATTACTTAGACAATTATTATATCACAAACAATATTGATCTCTAAACTAATGAAATTAGAGAAGACTGAAAGAAATTTGTAAACCTCTATTATCCTACGTTACATTTATTCTATAATTGTCCTTCTTTGCCAAGTTTTTCAAAAAGAGAATAGAAATAAAATAATTAAATAATATAAGTAAAGAATAAGAAAACAAAATAAGACAATGGCAATGCATATTCATTTATTTATAAGCATGTTTTTTCAGAGTCATGCTTCTCCTATCATCGTCTCTTATATTTCTTCATCATTTTTCACCATTTTCAAAATCTAATCGCACCATGTTGGAATTGAAAAGTTAAGGAGCATTTTGAACCGATCATATTTTAAAATGGTGTAAGTTTTTATATTTTTCTTAAAATCCTTCAATTCAGAAGTAGGGACAATTGAGAGAAGTGATCCTCTCACCTTAATATACCTTATATTGTTTTTTAGTTATGTTTTAGTATTTTGTAAGATGTCTCTAATTGAGAATAGTTCAATGTATTGAGTTGTGGAGCTTTAACTTTGGATAAGCTTTAACCTATGGTCCTAGATGATCCTTTTCGACCTTTGGTCTGACCTTGCCCGTCTTGACCTTGAGTAAGAGATGGTTTGTTTCAACTTTTAACTTAGACTAAATTTGTTGTATTTAAAATTAATTAAAGTCTTGTAGTAAGATTAAATGCACCTTGGTCCTAACCCTAATTCCCTTTGAGAAGGGGTTTTGAAGACGGAAAATTTTCTTTTACCCCTTTATTTGATGACTCCCTAAAAAAACTTATTTAATGATGAGTTAAATGAGTCTATAAACCAAGAGTCAAATTTACACTTTGCTCATAAAAAACAACTTAATTTATATAATGATAAAAAAATGTAATGAATTGACAAATCATCCTAGTGTGATTATTGTTGAGTTGAGTACTTACTATTACGTCAAACACTCATAAATTTTTACAATTCATAAATATTTACAATTCAATAAAAATTTATACTTAGTCTTATTTAAAGTATTACTCTGACTTGTAAATAGATGTATGTGAAATATTATTAGTGTTTCGAAAATAAAGATAATTTATTGGTGTATCAAATAATACTTTATGATGTGGTAATGAGTTATTATAGAAAAACTTTTTTTTTCCTAATGTTATATCAATTTCAATAATTAAAATGTGTTTTTTTTAAAAAAAAAAAAAACTTACGCTACCAGTAGGAGTTGGAGTTTATACCCAACTTTTACAACTCGTACCTCAAATTTAATTTTAACGATTGAAATCTGTTTTTGTGGTATTAGGCACATAACAATTTTGTTGGCCATAATGATATAATAAGGCACTTCATATAGCATTTGTGGAGATACTTTGGGCAGGCTCACGTTAACTACTAGTTACTTTTCCACCATCTATGTCATATACGCATTCAAAAAATATTATTCATTTTTTATACTCACTAACTATTATATCACATTGTTTGTGGCAGTCATCTTCATTGCCAGAAGCAACCACTATTAAAATCCTCTCTAACTCATAAGTCTTAATAAAACTTATTCGTTTAATTAAATATCAGTAGACGCATGAATTCGGAGTATTATTTAAGATATTAAATATAACTAATATCTAAATTCTAAATTTTTAAAATTTTGCAGGGCTCCTAACATTTGTATATGATTATAAAGATTGGAATTGATTTTTTTTAACGTGTGGATTTGATTGGTTTTTGCATGATGAGAAAGGAATAGGTTGAAGAATCAGGTCATAAAAGTATATATGAAGTTATCAACCGACTAATTCTTGTGTGCTTTTACAAAAGGACATCGCTGAGGAATATTGTTGACTTATGTAACATACTTTCTCCGTAAGCTTACATGCCATATACACAAATTTCTGGTACGTGTCATCATTTATGACATAGAGTGATTAAATTTAAGAAAAAATATATTTTTCAGAAGCTTCGTCGTGGAGTCTAAAATGGGTATAGAAAAGAAAGACACAGAAAAAAATACAGTGAGTGGTGTAGTAACAAAGGAAGCAAGAGATAAGAAAAAATAGAGAAAAATGAAATGGGAGAGAAAGAAGTGATAAAAAAATAAAAGTTGTGAAGGGAAAGGGTTTCGAAAGACAATGCTACCCTTTCATGTGTAATACTAATATAGCTAGCTAGTTGGCCAACACATGGATGGAACCACCACTACATCCCAATTCTGAAAGCTTTACACGCTTTTAACACTCTCTAGAAAAGTGGTGTTCTTTTCTTTCTCTGAGGACTCCTAGCTTTTCCTTTTTCCCATTCTCTTCTTAAATCCATGGACACAGCTCAGTGGGCACAGGTACACAGAACTACTTTTTCTGTTTTCTTTCCATATAATCATGAAAATCTCTGCTGGGGTTTTGATTTTCAACCATAATTTAGATTATTAAGTTTTGGGTTTGGGAAATTATTTTGATTATATTGTTAGTTCTGAGGGGGAAGTTAAGTTTCACTTTATCCCCAACTTTTTCTGATGTTCAGCTCAACCCTCCACTAAATTCAATTTTTCTTGCTGTCTTTTTAAGATCTTTCCCTCATTTATTTTTATCTGCTATTCAAAGTACTGCACCTTTCTTTTTCCCATTTTTTTTTCCTTTCCACCATCTGATAAAGGATAAAGGACCCAAGATAAAGTTAACATATTTGTTTGTATCATACCACTGCTGTTGTAATCCCTCAAAGTGTTGTAATAAAAACACCTTCTTTGTATACCTGTCTTGTTTGTTTCCTTCCTAGACTCTCCTTTTTTCTCCTCAAAGGTTTTGAATTCAGTTATGGGCTTTTGCTCTCCTTTTGATTTTATTGTTTTGAAATTTGGATATTTTTTCAGGGTATTGGAGTGGTTAAACCTATGGAAGGTTCAAAGCCTCCTCCTATGTTGGAGAGAAGGGCGAGGCCTCAGAAGGATCAAGCTTTGAACTGCCCAAGGTGCAATTCCACCAACACCAAATTCTGCTACTACAATAACTATAGCCTCTCCCAGCCAAGGTACTTTTGCAAGACATGTAGAAGGTATTGGACTGAGGGTGGTTCTCTCAGAAACGTTCCTGTGGGTGGTGGCTCTAGAAAGAACAAGAGATCAACTCCATCAGCTCCGTCACCAGCATCAGCACCAACAAAGAAGCTTCCTGATCTCACACCACCAAATTTCCCTCAATCGGCTTCTCAGGACCCTAAGATCCACCAAGGCCAAGACCTTAACTTAGCATATCCTCCAGCCGAGGACTATAACACTGTGTCTAAGTTCATCGAGGTTCCTTACACCACGGAATTAGACAAGGGCAGTCTTCAAAACGCCACTTCCTCATCGACACCGTCTCAGTTGTCTGCCATGGAGCTTCTCAAGACTGGGATTGCTTCCTCAAGGGGTTTAAACTCCTTCATGCCAATGTATAATTCAACTGGGTTTCCTTTGCCTGACTTCAAGCCACCACCTGGCCTTAACTTCAGTCTGGAGGGCTTTGAAAATGGTTACGGGGGTCTTCAGGGAATTCAAGAGGGTCCTACTGGTGCAAGGATCTTGTTTCCTGTGGAGGATTTAAAGCAGCAGGTTCCAACCACAAATGAGTTCGATCAGCAGAATAGAAGTCAAGGGGATTCATCTGGGTATTGGAATGGCATGTTAGGTGGAGGATCGTGGTAGATATTTAGAGAAGAAGAAGAAGAAAAAAAAAAAAAAGAGAACAAGGGTTGCTGTTTTAGCCTTTTATTTTATTTTTTTTCTTTTCTTTTCTTAATGGAGGGAGTGTGGTTGTGTTTGGAGTGATCAGAACCACTAACAAAATAGGGTACATGACTGCTGTTTCGCTTCTTTTTAATCCATTTCAATTTTTGGTCTTCTTTTCCTTTCCCTGGTAGTCCCACTTTGGTATTGTTGGCTTTGGTCCCAAAGAATGTGGCTGTATTTTGAAGCTACCTTGCATTTTTATTTAGGTTAAGCATCAGGAGTATTCAGTCGATAACCTACATCATTATCCATTATCAAATTACACATTTTTCATTTTTGGCTTTCCCGTGAGAATAACGCTTATTCTTGGGGGTTTTTACCAGGATCTTCGCGCACGGTTTTCTGCTACCACAGCAAGGAAAAGGATTCCCATCAATACAATTGTCAGGTACCAAGAGAGTTTGGTCGGTCATGCTCAACCTTCAGATTTAATGCTCGTATTTAACCATCACTGATTTTGGTTAATAAGGGCATTAATAAGGGCATTTAGCAACAACTTAGCACAAAATAACTAGTTTTTAGCGTTTGTATTTGTAAATCTTAAACTGGGATTTTGGATGATTTATATATAGTCCTGAAACATAAAGTGAGTTGGAATGATGGCTGTCAAATCCTTTACAGCAAAAGTGGTCTAACTCTCTCTTTTCCTCTCTCTTTTCCTTTCTTTTTGCTTGCCAACCGATCAGAAGTGTCAGATCTTAACAGTACCGCTTGGTATTTCAGATTCTTCCATCCCTTCAGCTTTCACCCAGCAACCAAATAAGATCTATAACATGACAGTAATAATACATTGGTACGATCCATGTATTAATTCTACTCAGCTAACCACCTTTTTTAATAATATATAATAATAACAAGCATACATCATGAAACTGCACTTTAATCTTCTTCACCTTTTACAAAACCTTTCAACATAGTTTCTTCCATGTCTTAAGCCGAATGCAACCTAGATGTTTTTAAGAACCATAGTTGGTCCCATGTTTTTCAGTAACAGTCCCCTTCTGTTGTCGATGAAGCTTCGCTGAGTCACTCTGGTCCAATTTGTGAGCATTATTATTTTATTTATACATCTCTCACATGGGCTTCTTTTCCCTTTCTTATATTGAAAGCCAAAGAAGCTGGAGCTTGACTCTGGTCTCTCCTTTTCCAGTGGAGGGTCCTACAAACATTCCTCTTGGTAACCGTGCAGGAATATTATCATCCACTGCGAGTGTCCTCCTCCATGTAGAGATAGACCTCGTTCACTTTATCCAATATAATAATAATAATATAATAATGTACCCTAGATAAATATTAATTCATGTTGCCCTTGCTTGCTTCTAACGTGTTCAGCATATGCATATCTCTTTATTATACATCAAAATTCATCAACTGTGCATTGCAGGAATCTACCTCTTTCTCATTGCCAAATTCAAGTCATATATATTATCTACTCCACAAAACATCCACTACCAATTCAACAAAACAATGTTTGTTTGTTGTTGCATTTATTTATTGATTTGGTGTTGTGTGGTATAGCAGTATCTATAGAATGTACTGTCATTCATTTGGATTAACGTCGGTACTATATATATATATATATATTTCTGTGATCCTAGAAGAAGGAGTGTACTATTTTTAGGGTTTAGTAAAAGCACGATTCATTGATCTACCAGGGAAATTCTCATTCCTTGTAACTAAATCATGTGGGGAGAATTGATGTATGTAGGCATTGGATGATGAAAAGGTAGAGGAGGAGGCTTTCAACCTAGGGCTTCTCTCCAATCATGACCTTTTTACATTAGGGTTTCTACGTACTAGACAGACCCTAACATTAAGGACAGAAAGGGTAATTATTCACGTAGCTGCGGGACCATATATGTGCAAGCAGGTGATCATTCATTTTTCTAACGAAATGATGTTAAGAAATGTACACCTTTGGGATCGTATCGAAGCAATTTGTTTGGCTACATATGGCAACATTTTTAAGTCAAGACACAAGAAAGAATGGGCTATACCTAGCTGCTTTGTATAAATTTTTATTGCAAATCCAACTAATTCCCTCCATTGACCAATATAAATAATTGTTACATCCTTCTTACCCGAATTTACTCTCTGAAAGATGCTGCTCAAGATATATGTACATAGCTTTGGCCAGGTTTCTGATGTTACTTCATACATATCAACATTTCTAGCTACCTTATTATAGCTTTCTAGATTGCTATAACCATCGTGTTTATGACCTGTGATCAGCCTGTGACTTAAGAACACATTTTAGATATTTCTCGAATGCTTCCTTTAATAGTTGGTATTCTCAGTTTCATGGTTCATTTATTCAACCATTATTGTTTTAAATAAATGTAGTGCATGTTTAGTGTGGAACACGGTGGATTCAACTCCTTCTCATCTTTTTTAAGCAACATGGGTTACTTCTGCGACGATTTCAACATGATTTAACTGGCGAAATGAAAAATACAGTAAACTTACATGTGAGGTGTCTTGAATTAAGGAAACGTACATGCTAATAAGAGGACTGAATATTTTTCATGTTGGCTAAAACTGAATGAAATATCAAATTCGTTTAAAACTTGAATGAATAACATGAAATTTTGAGCATATTCATAGCAGAAGTTTGAATTTTGAAGCAGCAGTGACCCACAGATATTTTCAAATTTCGGTGGTAGCACTGAGAAGATCAGGAGATGGAATCTGAAAATTCTGCGCACTGAGTCTCCATTTTGGACTAATATGCCAAAGGTTTACAAGGACAAGTCATGAGTTGTAATTAACTTTAGTTTGTCCACCAAAGGTGAAATCCTCCTTAAACTTGCCTTGTCAACTATTCAAATGAGTACGTAACATTGTTCTCATATTCGTATCCACGCATTTGGGTTTCTTTATTGATTTGTGGATAAACATTGTCTATTTAATATAGAATTATTTTTTTATCATTAATAAAAATTCTGAAAATGAAATGTTATGTTTTAATTAATAGATATTCTTTGTTTAAATTTATGATTTTATTATGCCTATAATGGATTGGATTGTATGACCCAATGCGTGAATAATCGTTGTTGTTAGATATAGAGAAACTCTCTCCTTTTATTGCTCGTGATTCCATTTGAATTCGTTTATTCTTTATGTATCTAACACACAATATTAGTATAATAGCACTACTAATAGTTAAGATATTAAGCATGAAGAGAACAGTCTGAAAAATACAGTTATATATACAGAGAAAGAAAGTGGGACTACGACTCTGATTGTCCACTAGTAGTTTCTTTGTTGACAATTACTTGCTTACATATAGGATACCATCATAACAAATGGACAAACTACAAATCAAATAAAAAACAACGTAAGGTAGTGTAATTATAACCATTCATATAAACAATAATCATAGTATGAATTCAAATTCCACCAATTTAATTATCAAGTACTTTTAAAAATTATCAAATGTTTACAAAAGCATACTCGTATTGACAGAAAAAATAACCATAACCCTCATAGTTTAAAAAAATTATACCTTTGACTCTATTTTTGAAAGATATGTGTATTGAGTAGACTTAAAAATTATGCATTTATCATACCATTTCTAAGAAGCACACTCTTAGATAACTAATACCAATGCCTCATCGATTATGACTCGATAAATTCTTTATACCTCTTTGTAGTTTGATCTTATTTTATATTGAAATACCATACTCTAGGAACTTTTCTCTATTTGCAACTAAATATATTTATTTATATAAGTTGGATATTAAGAGAATCTAAATAATCCCATTAAATCACAATTTAATTAGTCTTAGATCAAAACTCGAGGTAGAACTTCCTCTTTAGAAGTCACTACACTCTCATCTTCCACACAATTTATCACAATTGTTTTTGAAAACCATGAGAAGAGAATGTCTATATCCTAAACTACATTTTTTTCCCTTTGTTGTATATTTTGATACCACTCTTCCTTATACCTCACAAAAATAAACTTTTATCTTAATTATAAAAAAGTGACTATAAAATATATTTCTTGATGATCATGATAGAAGTAATCTTTTATGTTATATATTATGGAAGGAATAACATTATAATTCAAACCCAACCAAGGTTGACAACTTAATCTCATATATTTGACAACTTAATCCATTTATTATTTCCTTCTCTAATATAAAAAAGGAGATTAGAAATTTTTGTGGAGGCAACAAAAGCAATAAAAAGAATATGGGTCTAGCAATATATTGTTGGGCCTAAGTTCATTTGTCGTGTGCTTTTGCAATTGAAAAACTTGATAAAAACAAAAACAAGAAGCTAAAACTCATCTTTATACCTTAAACACACAATTGACCTTCTGTCTCAATAAAAAAAAACTTCAAAATATCTTATACATCTTCTCCATCACTTATAAAAAATGAGTAATTGGACATATCTTAGTCACACTATTTCTTTTAGTTTCTTTATTGGTATTTCTTCATGAGAAGCATAAAGAATCCATGGTGCTGGTTCTTAAGCACATTTATTTGTTTTACAGTTGTTACTACTAATTGTATGTTATTTAATAATAGAAGGATAGGTTATTACTATTTCGGCTTCGGATCCATTAATTGTTTGAATGTTTAATGTCATGGGCCATAATTTACTTTTTATTTTATTACTATTAAAATATTTTCTGCAAATATTAGAAAAATGAATAAAAATATTTGTTATAACATGTTTCCCCACCGTAATTTGCCTATCTCAAAAACTCTATTTTATTGTTAATAATTATGTTAAAATTAAAAAAAAAATTGAATACACAAATGTTGTAAATATATTTTTTCATTACACAAAGATCCAACTTTATCAACTTTAATATAAAATAAAAACAAAATATTAATTCTTCTCTTCTAAAGAAGTAAAACATAACATTAATTTTTTTCATTAATAAAATTTCATATTAAAGAAAATAATAAGCATACCTTCTCTCATGTGGGTAAAATAAATATATTTTAGTCTAATTTTATATTTTTAATTTGAGGAAGCAGTAGTCCCATATATAATAACATCGTGTTTACCTTTACATCTAATCAATCTTAAATTTTAAGGAAAAAGTTTGTGAATAATTTTATATATGTCACATATTAATAAAGTTTTAATAGATAAAATTTGAAGATTATAAATTTGTCTTTATATTTAAAAATAATATAAAATAAAAATTTAATGAGTTTAAATTAGTTATAAAAATAATATGTTAATGAATAGTTTTTAAATAGAAAGTTTTAAATTCAAATTAATTTATCTTTTGAAATATACCATTAGAAAATGGAATGAGTAAAATCTAAAACTTATGTATGATGTGATTATTTATGAAGTATAATATTTGAAATATGATTAAAATTAAATATGTTGGTGAATGGTGGTGAGGGACAAGAATTTTGAATGAATATATATTATTAAGGATATTAAAGATATTAAGGATTAAAGCTGTCAAATGAGTCCCTTTATAAGATTTGGTCTTAGCTTATGTGGGTTGGACAAAAAAAGCTCACAAGGCCAAAAAAAACCCTTCATTAAAAAAGTCCACTGGGCTAAAAACCCTTAAAGCCCTATAGGCCAGGACAGTCCATGAGCTTTCCTTTTTATAATATTTAACGTCCAGAAACATAATATCATCATACAAGTAATCACAAATCATGTGTATTTTACAAAATCTTGTACATTAAAAAGACTCTGGCGAGCTTGAAGTCTTATTCATATTACAACCTACAAATTTCATGCTCTAATATCAGTAACAAGATCCATAGCAAGCTTCAAGGAAATATATATGAGGTTACAAATGAAGTTTAATGCCAAAATATATATGAGGTGATATCACCAAACTGGCAAGTGGCAACAGACCTTCTTACATTCATCCTGCCACACCAAAAGAAGACCGAACAATGACAGAAAATGGACAAAAAGATTTAATAATCCCTGAATGAACAATTGAAACATGTAGCTAAAACTGTATCAAAGATCAAAAGTTGCATTGACAAACCTAAAGTGAAATCTTTGAGGTTCTTCATCTGTGTAGAGAGGATTTTACCAAACATATTATCAACAAAGTACTATTCACGATTTTGATTTAGAGAGAGAACTTTCACACCATCTCTTTAAGAGCCACATGAAGTATCACTTTAAATAGAAATAAACATATAAAAAATGGTATACATTAAATTATAAAATTTTATTTTAAAAATAATTATTAAACACCTGTTGATATAAAAAAAATTAAAATATTAAGTTTCCATTAATTAGAATAATTGATATAAATATTCTTTTAGATTGATTATTATATACTGATATAAAAAAGGCGTAAATGTTAATGATGTATCCTAAATATCTAATATAAAAATCTTTCATAAAAATTAATGCTATGACATATAATATAATAGTTAAATGTCTTGTCAACTGCAACTATTTAAATGTCTTGTTTATCTTATTACCTGTATAAAATAAAACAATATTCATCTAGAGTTAATTAAAGCAAACCAAACAGTAGTCACAACTAACGTGACAATTAAAATTGAGAATTAAATTCAAGTAATGCATAATTATGAAACTATAACGTCTTGTGTAAATTCATTTTGATTGGGGTTACGTCCATTTTATTTTGTTTTTGTCTGAGTTGCGAAAGTATGGTAGATAGGTAGGTAAGAGATCAGACATACCCTTTATTCACCTTCTTTATATAAAAGATTAATGGAAGAGAGGTATTGTCTCTTTGTTTCTAAGAAAATAAAATTAATAATAAATAATTGTTTAAAAACTAGTAAACAATGTATAATGTATTCTGATGTTAAAAGAGGCGAGTAATATGTAATACGCTGTATTATTGAAATATTTATTTACGTTGCTTTAATATTTGAGTAGCTTTATTTTATTTTCTTTTAAAAAAAATAATTAAAAGTAAAATAAAAATATCAAATGTGTATGCCATTGTTATATAAGATGACTAATTTTAACGATGTCACTCTATGGATTTGGAAAGATTAGTGTCCATTGTGGGGTCAATAATGATGTTTTAAGATTAGCCATCGGTCTTTTAATAAGCCTTCAATTGGGATGAACAATCATTTCCCTTAAACCTCGATTAGGGAGTGATTAACCTTGTCACTTGGCGGACTTGAGATCAAAACATTGGTGCCCACTGTAAGAAGGATAATGAGGTTCTAAGACAAATCATCGGTCCGTTAAGCCCTCAATTGGAGATGAACTTGTTGGAAATTCAAATGTGAATTTAAGTCCTTCATTGGGTACAAATGAGAAAGTGAAACACCATATATGAAGACACATTAACCAATTGTCTTAAGGTTTTGGGTAGATAGTGATGTCAATCTTTTATGTAGTTAGACTCAGGTCTCATTTGTGTTGTATCTCCCTAGTGAACCTCCTCCATTAATATAGCTAACAAGTGGAATCAGGGCCTATAGTTAGTCTTTGGTAACCGGCTCAAACAAGTACAATATGGTCCTTGTATCGAAAGTCTTCCTAGCAAAGATTATAGGTAAGTGTGTCCCGTTAAGATAAACGGTGGTACAAATAGGTATTCATGATTAGGAATGCTTTTGCTAGAGGGGGAGTGTACCAATGTGGAAGAGACTCACCCTTGAGAGAGAGATTGTTGGGAATTCAAGTGCAAGTCTAAGTTTCACATTAGGTAGAAACGAGAAAGTGGAGTACCATATAAGGATGAAGACTCATTAACCCATTGTCTTAAGGTTTTGGGTTGAGAGTAATGTCTTAAGGTTTTAGGTTGAGAGTGATGTCCCTCCCTTGATAAACCTAAAACCTAACAGAACCATCATTCCCCTTAGACCTCGACTAGAGGACTTAGGTCACGCCCAATAACTTCATATTACTTAGGAGTCGAGGTCTAAGGCAGTTTAAATTCTCATTCCTCCCTCCACGCTCTGAATTACTTTTAAAGATAAAACTATGACGGACTACATGCTCCAAAGCGGACAATACCTCAAATAAGGGGTGATTGACCTTAACGATGTCACTCAACATACTTGGGATTGAAACATCAACACCCATTATGGAGCTGATAACGAGGTTCTAAAGACGAACCGTTGGTTCCCTTAAGCCATCCATTAAGGATGAAAAATCATTCCCCTTAAATATCAAATAAGGGGTTTATGTTTCATCACACCTAATAGTCTCACATTGCTTATGAGTTGAGGCTTAAGACAATTTAAAATTTTCTTCCTTCTTCCATCCTCTCAGGCACCTTTTAAGAACAAAATCGTGATGGAGCACAGGTTCCAAAGTGGACAATAACTCAGATGAGGGATGATTGACCCTAACGGTGTCACTTGACAGACTTTAGATCAGAACATTGACGTCCGCTGTGGGATCAATAATAAGGTATTGTCCAAGGTTTTTTATTATATATGTATTTAAAATAATTAAATATTTTTTTTTAAATTAGACAATTAAAAGGAAATTTATACCTATTCTATCATAATATATTCAAATTTGAAAATATGCGGAGTTGACATCGGATACGTAAAGAAGAATATGTAAATAAAAATAACAAATCTAAACAATTTTGATATATGTGTATACTAACTTATATTATTCAAAAAGCATTTTAGATAACAAAATTTGCTATTATCAGTGCAATAAGCCTATGGTTGATGGTATCAAAATCGAAAGATAAAAGAAGGAGAAACACATCAAAGGATACAGATAAAAGATACCAAGAAATAAATTACTACATAGGGAATATAAGTAAAGTTAATATATGAAGGGGAGAGAAAAATGATTGAGATTTTAAAAGTGTATTGTTAGAGGAAGTCCTTAGGCAAGTTCTAGTGGATGGACAACACAGAATTGAATGGGCAGTTAATAGATGATAATTACTACAAAATATGGGTTCAATAGGTATAATTGATGCAACGTGACCAATCTTTTATGAAAATTTATTTTATTTTAATTTAGCTTAGCTATTAGAAAAAATGGGAAAATATAAATAGGCTATTCAAATAAAAAAAGGTGAGAAATTATGGTTACAATTCAAATACTATGAAAACATTGCAAAAAGGAAAATGATAAATCTAGTGATGATTGTTGCAACTTGAGTTACCGCTTTAGTAGATTTATTTTGTCAATGTCTATTTTGCCCTTGGTAATTTAGTGTCTCGCAATTTACATTCTTGCAGTTTATGTTTTTAGTTTGACCACTTCAATCCATCTTCATCTACTTCATTTTTATTTGTTGTCATTTGATCTCCATACATCATTCCACCTTTATATAAAAATACATAAATAGGATTATTGGGAAGAAATGCATTAAAAAGGAATTTAGTGAGTTAATATGCTTGTGAAATTAATCCACAATATAAGTGATTTACACATCAATTTTATCTTAATAGTGTAATCTTAAAATGAACACTCTCTAATTTAAATTGAAAATTAATAATTTGTAGGACCAATTAACAAAGAATCCACATGGATTTAGTTTACTTAAAATATATTGAAAACATATCAAACCAAAATTATCGAAAAACACCTATAAACAGAAGAATATCATATGTATTTTTACTATATCGGTCGAGAATCCACAACTCTAAGATAATTCGATTCTTTGCTTCCTTCTCTTATGTTTGTAAGCTATTATATTAAGTCTGTTTGAAAATTTAAGTTTCTTATTTATCTGAAACCTTTCGGATGACACATGCAAAAGGTACTTCGATGTTTAAGTTAGAAAGGCTCCAAGCGCTTAGGTATTAAATGTAGAAATTAATGTATCCAATTACCTTGCTTGAACTCCATATGTATACAAATTCTAATGTGTTTTTAGTTACCACCGGCTTCATTAAGGTCCAATCACTCCTTAATAACAATTACCAGACTGATTTGCACTAATCTCTACAAGTATGTTTAACCATTCAAGTTACGTACTTGATCAGCCATTTTATCGACTAGTCAACCTTCATAAGGATTTGTCAAGGAAGTGTGATTAGGGATGGCAAAAAAATCCGCACCCGCAGATATCTACAGATAAAATCCGCGACGGATAGTTAGTACCTGCGGATATTTACTACCTGCGGGTTGCGGGTAGCGGATTTTTTAATACCCGCTTACAAATGGGTTGGGTGCGGGTATTATACTATCCGTACCCGCGGATATCCGCTACCCGCAAAAAATAAAAATAAAAATAAAAATTTAATTTATATTTTATTAAGTTAAATTTAATTAAAATTAACATTAATTTATATTTTATAAGGTTAAATATAATTAAAATTAAATTTTAATTTATATTTAATTTAATATATATTATATTTTATATATTTTTTTTAATTTTATTTAAGTTTTACTATAATATTTTATAAAAATATATTTTTTTAAATATTTCGGGTATCCACGAAGATCCGCGGGTTTTAAAATATTCGCGGGTATTTTTTAAGCGGGTATCTGTGCGGGTAGCGGATCGGGTAGCGGGTGGATCTTTTTTTTGTCGGGTTGGGTTGTGGGTAGGCAGTATTCGTGTCCGACCCGACCCGTTGTCATCCCTAAGTGTGATGGTCTTTCATCATTGTCTTAATAGATCGGATCGATCTTTCAAAGTTGTTGTTAACCCAATCGATCTGTGCTGGATTGGTCGAGTAACTATTATACATAGACCCCCCAAGCTCTTGTTGTGGGGAACTCACTACGATGGGGTTAAGGCTGCTCAAAAGTGATTTAGTAGTATCGCTCGGGGTTGATATCTAACTAGGTAAATTTGAAAAAGTGATCGTTAGAGCTCGAGAAGTTGTTACACCTCGCACTACATATTGTAAGTTCTAACATCGGATGTGAAACGTTAGATCTCCTCAACCGTTGGATGCATCTCGATCTGACGATTCATAAGACACAATTGTTGCCCTTTTTTTCCTATAAATTGGCTTAGTGTTGGCCTCTAATTTTCACCTTTCTTCTCTTGGAGCTTTACACACACTGATTGACATTTATTTCTAAGGTAATAATGTTTGTAGTCAACAATTCTTCTTCGAGATGTCCTCTGATCGAGACAATCGGGGTATGTTGATGTTGTGTCTTCATTGTTGTTGCAAAGGTAATCTTCTAGGAACCAAAGGTCAATCAATTAAAGTATGTTGTTGGTCAACACCAGCACTATGGATGTAAATAATGAAGTTAAAAATAAGTAAACACTGAAGGAGTCAACCCAAAGTGCGACTATTGAGGTTGAAGTTGATGCATCAACTGAAGGGTATGAGTGGGACTTGCTAGAGATTCCAGGTTATGATTGGGCCTCTCATGATGTTCACGAATATTGCACTCGATATTGATGGAAGCAACGATCTGGTGTTGATGGTAAACTCCTAGCCAAGGTTTCTATCACAAGGAGCATGACCAAGCTTTTACAAGAAGAGTCAACATTAAAAGGTGAAGCAAAGCTCATCTTCACTTAGGCCATCATGCACATTGAAGAATCCTTTAGGCCATGCATTTCGGCCAAGTAGCGTAAGTTTTTTTAAGGTTTATATTAATGACTAATTAGTGTAGGATTTTTCCTTAGTTGGACATCCAAACCATGTAGAAAGTATGTGTCATTTTTCATGCTTCCATTGGAGAGAATTTTACTTTAGTAGTAGTCACATGACACTCTAGGAATGAAGATGATTTTGCTTATGAGTGACCGCATGTCCTTCCCTTATTGAAGATAATTTATGGACACTTGTCCACTCCTTAGAAGGCTTCCATATTTTGCCAAGGATTTCATGGTAAGGTTGGCATGCAAAGTTTTTGTTTTTAGAGTTTTTATGAAACACCCTTAGTCTATAAATAGAGGTGTCTCCTCTCTTGTAATCATATTTGATGTTGAGTAACGTTTCCCATTTTTGGTCATACTACTCATCTTAAGATCAACACTAGAGCAACCAAAGTGACCCCTCTAGTCACCTTCCTCTTAGAGTTGACTTAACCTCTCTTTGATCCTTCAAACACCACACCACCACCATAACACCACCCTAGGATGTAAACCTTCTTCCTTCTTCCACCATTGTTTCCACATTTCACACCTCTTTGTCCATCATTCTGCAACATCTTCACCAAAAAGATCATCCTCCATAACATCTCTTCTAGCCTAGCTTGCCATCTAGTGACTTAGCCAAGCGGGAGCGTATACTTGGGGATAACATTGATGATTAGGTCGTGAATCTTTGGGTTTGCAAAGGGAATGAAGGGGTTTGTCACGGTTAGGGAGAGTCGAAGCTAGATTTTTTTTGGTGCATGCTTGTTTCTTTATCGACTTGTTTGCGTCGATTCCAATTGAACGTTGCTCCTACATATCTTCATCTGAATGCTTAGGCGACCATTTAGGCTTTCAAAATAGTGTGTAAAGTGCTCGGCTTAACCCATACTCCTGCCTTTTTTTCACCACTTTTTCACTTGATTGAACTAGAAGGTGGGGTGGTTGCCTTTAATAAGTGAGTTTGACAAGTGGCTCTTCCAACTTTCCATCGCTTCGTATAAGAACTTCAACAATGTGTACTTAGGTGGCCATTAAGACCAAAGGTTGTAAGTACTTTTTTTATGAGAATGATCAGCCAAAGTTCCCCCTTTACTAGACAGGGAATCCCGAGTGAATGACCTTGTGGTGTGATACACTTATGATGCTTGAGGAGCAATCTGCTCTTAAAGTTTAGGGTACTCATGAAATGTCATAAATTTCGCAATATTTGAAAGGATGTTCTCAGTAAGCAATCCTTCCTCGTTCAATTATTTTATTGTCTGACTTTTATCTTGGTTAAATTCTTGTTTGAGTTACAAATATAATTACCCGCATAAATCTAAAAGAGGTGAACTTTTATAAGAAAATGTTGGATAAGCATGTAGCACCTGCCAACAGCTTTGGGGTAGCACCAACCTCTAAGGAGCCTACTTTTGCCTGTCCATCCAAGCACGGTTTACAATGGGGCGAAATATTTGTTGCAGTATCTTTGCGATTGAATTGAAGCTTGACAACAAAGTCTCCTTCAACCTTAGTCTCTAAGTGACCTGCTTAGCAAGCGAATCATCCCTAGTGGCGATTAGTCAGTGGTCACTTTTCCAGAGAAGTACTAGGTTAAGTCCGAATTGGATTTGAATGTCGGCCTCAAAGCCAACTATAATTTGACCACTCAACTAAAGGATGTGAATGTCGCTCATGCTAGATGCATAGGCAAGGAGAAAGACTTGTCCTATAAGCTGTCTGATTCAGCGAAAGAAGGAAAATACCTCACCAACGAGAATTGACGGCTGCATCAAAATGTTGATGTTATTTGCATTGCCCATCGAAAAGTTCAAAAGCAAGTGGAGGACTGGGAGACGAAATAGAAGTCTTTTGCCAACAAGCTAGAAGAGACTAAGTGACAAGTGATACTACAACATGAGGTTGACTTCTAATATGCTCTTGACTAAGCAGATTATTTTTATGGCGTCCCTTTGGAGGAGAGTAAGTTTGATGTGCAAAAGGGCTTCCATAATAGGGATATAATGCACCTTCAGAACATACTTCGCAAAGATGAAGATGATGTTGTTGAGGCCGACGCTGGAATTCTTCTTCCTTCCTATCACATTGAGGTCATTCAGGATGCTGCCATTTCTTTTGTTTAGTCGGTTAATCCTATAGTGATAGACTTTTTTTGGATATAGGTTGATCGTTGTAGGATCGACCTCTTTTATACACAACTCTTGTGATTAAAGAGGAAATAGTTTGATGTTTGTTCATTCCTTCTTTTTAAGTTCATTAATTGGCTATTTGTATGTAGGTTTAAACCTTCGGATGGTCCTCATATTTGTATGGCAATCTCAGTTGGGTCCTCATATTTGAAATTGTCTTTGGGTCATAATATTTGGAAAATTGAGTCAATTTTACCCTATCCGTTAAGTTGTCCCAAACGCCGTTAACTTGAGTTGAGCTGTATTTTTCTTATGGCATGGCATTATGCATTAAATTGAATGAGTGATGTGTTTTAGAATCATCAAATCCACGTGGCGAAGGTGTTTCTTCTTGAACACCCTGGATTGGGATTCACTTAACATGATGTCTTCCTGAGAACTCTAAGCACTCTTTTATTCATATCAATATACATTCATCTATGAAATCAATTCTGTTTGCGAGTTTGTTATTTTGCTTTCAATTAATTAGAATTTAGGTACTATTTCTTCATAGTTTAGTTTACTGTTATTTGGAAATGTTATGGATTTAGGACTTATTTTCCTTTAGTTTCTGTTTGAGAAAGTTCAATTTGTGAATGATAATAATGATGTTGATAGTGTAGGTTATTGTTTTACAAGTGCTTGGACTTTTGATTCATGAGTTTCTTCCCTGATTCTTTGCTTTTGATCATTAGTTCTAGATGTTTCTTGTTGATTTTTCTTTACCTTAGATTGTACATATGTGTCTGCAACATTTAAGTTCAGTTACTTCATACATGAGTATATTCATTTAGGTTTTAGGATTTGTTTAGCTTTTAAATTTCCAATTTGAGTTGCTTGTTTCCAGTTTTAGTTTTAAGTCATATTAGTTGCATGTAATTCTCATATTAGTTTAATTTCTATTTCTGTTTTAGGTAGTTTAGAGTTCCATTTTCTTTTATTTTTCCTTTTAGTTCATATTCTTTCTTTCCTTAACCAAATTTTCTTATTCTTTTTAATTTCATTGTTTCATTTTCTATTTCCCCACCTTGTTTTTATAGTTAAGTAGTAAATAATTACAAGAATTAACTTTATACTCTGAAGCTTAATCATAGTTGAGTCCTTGGATTGATCCTTGGTTATCTCTCTAGTACATTAGTGGGGAAACTGAGTTTGTTGGTTTTGATGCGACTAAAAGCAAGTTTAACATCTAGCTTCCAATCCATTATCAGTGATGATAAAACTAAATATGACAAACATGCAGATCAAGATTTTTCAAACAAACGACTGCATTTACCAAGCGGTGATTGTGACCAAGACTTTTGGTTGAGAAATACCCACTTAATTATTTTTTTTCATTGCTTATACATTATTATATACAATACTCTTATAGTTATTTTCAGAATAAATAATCCGCAAGTGAATTTCTTTACATGCCTTATTAGCAACTCGACAAGTTATGAACTTGATAATCTAAAGTATTGCTCGCTTAACCTTGTATGATTCACAATATCTTTTCAGTAAGAACAAAACTTATAAAAGAGAAAAATTCATAATTGGGGATGAAGAATGTATTAACCAGTTATGAAAGAAAGAAAGAAAGAATGTTTGAAGAATGAAAAAGCCTCTTGAAGAAATTAAGACCTTTAATAAGCTTTCATCATCATACCAATTTACCTTACGAAGGTAAAAAGATTTTCCGAGGTAAAAAGGTTTTTAACGTGAGTAAAAACTGGTGTCAAGACTACTTCATAAAACTAAAAACTTTAATTTATAATAGTAGATCCATAAATTACTTCCTTGCTGCAATGAATTTAGGACCCGTTATACTTTTTCATGAGTATTTTTAAACGAAGAAAAGAAAACGGCTTTTTCAGAAATTAAAATTAGTTTATATATGATAACTTATTTTGTAAAATCTATATAAGTTACTTTAAAAGAATGATTTCTAGTTTGTATATAAGTTACTTTTTCTTTATTATAACCTTCTTTTATTTTTTTATCGTAAAAGTATTTATTAAAAAATACCGATTTGTCCTAATGATTGAAACGCTTTAAAAGCATGAGTTGGTCGAGACCCTTATTCCATCGCATAATAATTTACAAAATATCCGCATAAAGTTAATTGATTATTTAGAAAATTAATTGACATTAATAATTTATTTAGCCAGCTACAACTAATCATACATTTATTATAGTATTGGATGAAAAAAAAACCGAAAACATGAGAAAGAAAGAGGAGAGAAAAACATGAGAATCAAAACTAATCCCTTGCTTCTTCTTTCTCTATAATAACGAGGCTTTATTTATTTATTTTTCTTCCACGTTTTATTATATGTTAAATCAATTCAATATAATCACTTTGTTAAATTGGTAATAATATCATTTGAAAGGTGATTGTGTGTCCGTTTAATAAAAAATTAGTTATTAATTTAGTCTTTTTATTATTATTTTTTTAATTTAATTGAATCTTTACATTGTTTAAATAGAAATAATGTAGTTCCTTTTGTGAAATTAATGTGAAAATCGTTAGAAGATAATTATGTGAGTTTAGATATTATTTCTCATCTCTAACCTCATTTTCTTTGACGATAACGGTAAGAATATTATTTGTCTACTTCATGTCGAAGATCAATTTCTTTAAATCCAATATCACATATCTAAAAAATTTATTTTTGTTTAGTGCATCATTATTAGAGATAGACACATGAATCCAGTTTTGATTTTTAGATCTGTTCTTAAAATCCATAAAGAACAACGCTGACAAAAAAAAAAGATATATTCATATAAAATAACGTAAAAACTCAATTGAATAAAAAGAATATAAATGAATTATATTATTAATTAAACTTTTTATTTACCTAATATATGATCTCTTTAAAAAGGGAGTTGATTTAAGTAAGAGACCACATAAAATCAATTTAAAAAATAATTGAATTTGATTGACATGATTTCTTTTTCTATTGGTTTTCTCCCACCGTCTATTCAAATGTTTTCAAAGATCATGAGAAGAAAACATTGATTAGGTCTTACTAACAAGTAACATATTTGATAATAAAACACCGTTGTCTTTTCCTTTGTCAATTCTTTCCCATCTTTTTACTTTGTTAATGAAAAGTTTACATTTTTAACTATTAAGTTTAGGCAAATAATCTCTTAAATCTCGCGTGAAAATAAAAGTTTGATGATCATCCAATAGATGATATTATATATGTCCTGATTACAACATGATTTGTCATACAGTGATGTGTGAACAAGTTCAACGTTATATACAATATTTGTGTAGTTTATTTAAAAAGGAGTAAATGTAATTTCTTCGGTTAGATTTATATTTATGACATTGAAAAAGTGATGACGTAACATTCCAAATTTAATGTGTCACTTTAAATTGACGAAGAAGCCACTTTAATCTGTGCTACTTTTCTCAACAACCCACCCATTCTTTTTTCTCTTCCACTTCATATGGTATCATCAAAGCACAGATCATGGTGCTCAAAATCACAAGCTCCCCATCTTTCTTTCTTTTGTTCTTCTTCATAGCATGTTCTTTGGGATGGTGATCAACGTTGAATAGAGTACAAGCATGATGTGGGGGCACTCATTGGAGCTGCAGCGTAGCATAGACATCATGCATTTGTACTCCAACACAAATAATGAAGCACCAGGAACACGTTCTTTTTTAATTTTACTCTAAAACACTCTACTTTAATTTAAAATATCCTTATTTTTATGAAGGTCTTAGTGTAAATCAAGCACAATTTTCAAAGTTTAATATAAAAAATGAGTAGATCAAATGTTTGATATCAACTATTATTGATACATCATACTTTTTATTTTTAATTAAATTCATAATAATTATATTTAAGTCTTACTAATTAAAACCATAAGTAGAATTGATTAGAAGTCCAGTGAAAATAGTTTTTTTGCTTTTAGCTATTTTGCTGGTCGCTTAATCTTTCTTGGCACATGAAGCATAGAGGTTTGAGTTTTGTCAAGAAAGACTATGCCCGTTGTTCGTGGTATCCACCCTCTCTCAAATCTCAAAATATTGTAAGAAAAAAATGCTAACAAAAACTAATAAAAATAACGAACAAAGATTTTTCGATGTGTGTAAATTCACTATCTTTAAAGACTTATTTGTAGTGTACTGCACAAAATTTCCCAAAATATAACATAAATTTTTCCAAAATATTTGAAGATATCAGAACTAACAAAGAACTCTAAAAAGAATAAAGTAATAAATCTAGGATCTTATACGAAAGAAAAGAGGAAGGAAGAAATTAAGAGAATAAGAAAGTGTGTTTTGGAGAATGCACCACACTTTATTTATAGAATTTGTGAACTAGCCTAAAGTTCAAGATTTGTGAAAGAATCCTATATAAGTTGTTAGTCAAAACTGCTTTTAACAAAGAAAAGGAACTTTGGGAAGATCTCATGCCTTGTCTACGGAAAAGCCTTGCGATTTCACAGGGAATCAAATCCCTACACTTGTGGAGATGCTACGTTTTACTCAACAACATTCACAAACCAACGACTTTTGCGATACACATAGGTTTTACAACAATCCCAACATATTGCAAAAGACGAGAAATAAAGATTGAAAGAAAGAATAATTTTTCTTGGATTTTATAAGATGTAATGTATTAAAGTTGGTATAACAAGCTATATGAACCAATCTTAGATTGAAAAACTTAACACACAATATAATTGGTATAACAAGCTATATGAACCAATGACACTAAATGTGTGTTAAAGGTTTATCACAATACATCCCACAATTCTTATTGTTATCGTTGTGTTACGCTTACTAGACCATGCGCATGCTCAGTATTCATGAGTGTTCTAGAGATCATGCTAAGATTTCATGCAAGCGACCTCACTTATCACTCATATAGGTGATTTCATCAAGTGTATGTTGTAAATCATATGTCACCGTAAGGGATATGAAGATCATTAAAATATTTGTTTAAATTAAAATTCTTTCACCACAAATAATTTTATTTACAAAGTTTATCCTCTCAATAATGCAGTCTCTAGCACTTTCACACACCATAGGACATATTTGATTTAAATCAATTTAGTGTTATCAGAAATAACAAGTGACTTTATTTTACCCATTTGAACCTTATTCATAGGATCTCCCATCACAAAGGTTGGGTTATCGTCACTGGTTTGTTTGCAAATGGCTTAAGTCTCATTCTCGTCGATGTTTATGAGATCATAATTCTTCCCAAGGGTTTTGTAAAAGGATATAATAGATTTTGTTCTAACTTCACATAATCAATAGAAATAGTTATACTCTTTAGTAGCTATTTCACTAAATTGCGTCTCAATTGTATATGTTATTCCTATTGTAATTCTTGTTTTTAGTTATAGCTATTGTCGATTGGCAATCACAATGTATTGACACCAATGAGGTTGGCTTCATTCCTAGAGGAATGTTCGCTAAAAAGTTTTTCAACCACTCAACCTTACTATCAGTCATCTCAAGAGCAACAAACTCAAATTGCATTATTGATCTCGCAATAATTGTTTGTCTGGCTGATCTTCATGTAATCGCACCACCCCAAGTGTGAATACATAACCACTAGTGAATTTTGTCTCATATGAATATGAGATTTAGTTAGCATCATTACCCTTCTGGTACATCAGGAAACCCACTATATTTAATGACATAATCCATTGAACCTCCTAAGTATCTCACAAGTCATGTAAGTGAATCCTAGTGTTCCTGATTTGGACATTGAATGTACCTACTTAGTTTACCTACTGCATAAGTAATATCAAGTCTAAAAAAGCTCCTCAATGTAGTAAGATCTCAATTATCTTAGCATATTAAGGCGGAGATATAGATTCTCCTCTATTTTTCATTAATTTAGAGTTAGCATCATAAGGGGTACTTATTGGTTTAAAGTCATAATATCCAAACTTCTTAAGAAGTTTCTCAATGTATTGCTCTTGGGATAGAAATATACTATATCCCTTCCTTATGATTCTACCACTTAAAATTACATTGGCTTCACCCATGTCTTTCATTTCAAAATTCAATCCTAGAAACAATTTTGTTCTAGCAACAATCTCATTGCATGTACCAAAAATTAACATATCATCGACATACAAGCATATAATGACACAATCATCATTTTCATATTTATAGTAAACACATTTATCAACATTATTAGGTGAAAAACCATCACATAGCAGTACATTATTAAGTTTTTCATGTCATTCTTTTGGTGCTTGTTTCAACCTATACAAAGAGTTTAAAAGTTCGCACTTTATTCTCTTGACCAGGCACAACACACCCTTCATGTTGAGTCATATAAAATTTTCATGTCATCCATTTGGTGCATCACTAGCTTATGGATAGCTGTTAAGGCTAACAAAACTCGAATAAGGAAATCATAATCATACGGGCAAAGATGTCAAAATAGTCTATGTTGGATTTTTCAGTAAAGCCTTTTTCTACAAATATTGCCTTATAGTTCTCTTTAAATCCATTAGGATGATAAATTTTCTTAAAGATCCACTTACAACTCATGGATCTTGCTCCTTTAGGAAAATATACTAAGGTCCAAGTACTATTTTTCGAAATTGATTCAGTCTCAGTTTTAATGGCCTTATCCCATTGTTTTGTGTCAGGAGCACTAGTAGCTTCTACAAAGCTACTAAGGTGCAGCGAAATTGTTAACGTAAACAACAAACCAAAGGGGTGGTGAATTGATTTCTTATCGCAAATCGTACCTTTAATAATTTTCTCTTATAATTCAATTTCCTTAACGATAAATTAAAAAAATTATAAAAAGTGTAAGGTAGAGAGAAAATTGCACAGAATTTTATATTGGTTTAGATCACAAGGATTGTACGTCTAGTTGTTAATCCAAATGAAGATTAACGTTCCACTATCACAAAACCAACAAATTATTACAATCACAAAGAACCAATAAGTTTAAGGTTTAGAACACTTCTCTTGTTACCACAAGAGATGAGACTCACTTCCCGTAAGCAGGGTTGGGCATAATTAATTGAACTGTACTAAACTATAGTTAACTATATTTTTAATAAACTAAAGAAAATTGAATTACTCACTATAACAACTAACTGTAGTGTTTAACAGTTCAGTTTTAAAAATCTGAACTTATACTAATTAACTAATAACTGAACTTACATCAGGAAGTCTTTTCTGTAATGCGAGTTTCTATACTGCGGGTTTTACTCAAGTGTCTGTATCATAGGTTTTACTCAAGTTAATGTGTGTACAGTGATAATATATTACTATAATTTTTAACAAATCAGGTCAAATTAGCTATCACTATTTCAATTAATTTATGAAATTAGACCAAAAGTGACGCAGCTCTCCACTACAAAAGTTCTTCAGGTAATTCATAAATCAAAACTTTTAAATTAACACTATTTCACAATACTTTTTATAACACTCCCTTTACCATCTCAACTAACATTTATATTGCTCACGTGTAATTTTTTTTACAAACTTTTATAAAACTTATATATATACAAATACAAAATTTTATTGGATAAATGATTATTTAATCAAAATTAAAATTTCACATCAATCATGTAAAAATTATCTACAAACTGATGTCAATTATGAAAACCAAAACTCAAAATTGAATATAAAACATTAGTGTCAAATCATCCATGTTTATCTGTATTTTATATGGTTTATTATTCATAAAGTTACTTGATTGAAGATTTTTGTTTTCAAGTACTAGAACAACTTGGACATTTTAGAACTTAAAACCCATTAATCTTTCTCTCTCTTCCCGTCTGTATCATTTGTAATGGAGTCATGCAGCTAAATCGAAGCAGAAATCAATTAAACAAGTGGTGAGAGAGGGGAATGGGGTCAGCAAAAAACAAAAGAACAAAATTTCAGTTAACTGCACAAACTGCACTGAAAATATTATAAGTTCAGTTTTTCTAACTTGAACTAGATAATAGTATAAATAGTTTTTGGTTAAAATGGATTAGTTTTTTTTAGTATAAAACAGTACAATTAACTATAATTTAGTACAGTTAAGTTATTTTTGCCCAGCCCTACCCGTAAGGCCACAAGGGATGAACACCTCCTTCGAATGATTCACGAAGGATTACCACCTCATTTAAATATTCACAAAGGATGAAAGACTTCACTCAACAACAACAACAACACTCAATTACAAACCTAGTAAAAATATTTGCTCTATGCCAACACCAAGTTCTTAAAGTCACATCACAAGGGTTACACAAACCCTAGAATACACTTATCCTAGCACACAAACAATCAGATAAGATTTTCGTATTTTTTCGGTTTTTAGAATGAAGAATCAACTCAATATATAAGAATCTCACTCAAGCACACATCTAAAAATATGTTGTTAGTTATTTAACGTGTGATAATTGATTATTCACTTATGGTAATCGATTATGCATTTAATGAATGCACCAAGGCCAAAAACATGCCTAACAACTTCAACGGCTAGTTGTGATTGATTATCATGGGCTGATAATCGATTATTCCATAGAAAAAAATGAGATTTTAGTAAACTTGAAAACCTTTATGTGATAATCCATTATCTTAAGTGTTAATCGGTTATTGCAAAGTTTTTCTAACTCCTAAACAAATTTTAAAGCAAAAAATACATGGAATCAAGGATGAATAACACCCTATACATAAAACTACTAAATTACAAAAGTTTTAACACAAACAAGTCTTCGTGAAGGTCTTCTTGCAACTTGACTTTAAGACATCATCAAAACTTCTAAACTTCAAGATTTTGCTAACACTTATCCCACTGCTTTGCGTCAGGAGCACTAGGAGGTTCTACAAAGCTACTTGGATCATTCTCAACAAGATAAGTATAGAAATCATTACCAAAGAAATTTTCCTTCCTCTGTCTTTTGTTTCTTCTTAAATCCTAAAAAGAAAGAGGAAGAAAAATTTCTTTGGTAATTATTTCTATACTTATCTAGTTGATAATGATTTAAGTAGCTTTATAGAAGCTATTAATGCTCTTGATACAAAATAGTGGGATAAGACCATTAGGACTAAAATTGAATCAATTTAGAAAAATAGTACTTGGACCTTGGTAGTTTTTCCAAAAGGAGAAAAACTCATTGATTGTAAGTGGGTCTTTAAGAAAATATATCACCCTAATGAATCTATAAAGAAGTATAAAGCAAAATTAGTAGTAAAAAGCTTTATTAAAAAACCTAACATAGATTATTTTGACGCCTTTTATGACTAGGATTTCCTCAATTTGAGTGTTGTTAGTCTTAACAACTATCATAAACTAGTAATAAATCAAATGGATGTTAAAACTGTTATTTTGGATGGTAATTTGGAGGAGGAAATTTATATAACTCAACTTGAAGGATGTGTTGTACCTGATCTAGAGAATAAAGTATGCAAACTTTTAAAATCTTTGTATAGTTGAAACAAGCACCAAAACAATGACATGAAAAAACTTGATAATGTGTTGCTTTGTGATGGTTTTTCACCTAATGATGTTGATAAATGTATGTACTCTAAATTTGAAAATGGTGAATGTGTCATTATATGCTTGTATGTGGATGACATGCTAATTTCCGGTACACGTAACGAGATTGTCGCTAGAATTAAATTGTTTTTAGGATTGAATTTTGAAATGAAAAATATGGGTGAAACCAATATAATTTTAGGTGTTAGAATCATAAGGAAGAGAGATTGTATATTACTATTTCAAGAACAATACATGGAGAAATTTCTTAAGAAGTTTAGGTATTATGACTTCAAACTAGTGAATACCCCTTATGATGTTAACTCTAAATTAATGAAAAATATAGTAGAATTTATCTTTCATTCTCATTATGCTTAGATAATTGGGAGCTTATAGTTTTTGATTAGCTTGTCTAAACCTAATATTGTTTATGCAGTAGATAGATTGAGTAGGTATACTCAATGGCCAAATTAAGAATACTAGGATGCACTTACTAGGCTTATGTACTTAAGAGATTCAATGGATTATGTCATTGAATATAATGGATTTCCCATTGTACTAGAAGGGTATAATGGTGCTAAGTGAATCTTTGATTCAGATGAGACAAAATTCACTAGTGGTTATGCATTCAATCTTGGAGGAGGTGCGATTACAAAGTGATCAGTCAGACAAACAATTATTGCAAGATCAATAATGGAATTTGAGTTTGTTGCTCTTGAGATGACTAGTAGTGAGACTGAGTGGTTGAAAAACTTCTTAACAAACATTTCACTAGGAATGAAACCAACTTCATCGATGTAAATACACTATGATTGTCAATTGGCAATAGTTATAGCTAAAAACAAGACTTACAATTAAGAGAACAAACATATACAATTGAGACACAATTTAGTGAAGCAGTTGCTAAAGAGTGAAACTATTTCTATTGATTATGTGAAGTCAGAACGAAATCTAACAGATTCTCTAACAAAATAATTAGGAAGAAATATGATATTAAAAACATCAAAGGGAATGATACTTAAGCCACTTACAAACAAACAAGTGATTGTAACCCAACCTTTGTGATTGAAGATCCCATGAATACAGTTCATATTGATAAAAATAAGTCACTTGTTAGTCTTGATAGCACTAAATTGATTTTAAATTAAATATATTCATTCCTATGATTTCTGTGCGAAAGTGTTCGAGACTGTATTTTTAAAAGGTTAAACTTTGTAATTAAAATTCTATGTGATGAAAGAATTTTAGTTTAAACAAATGTTTTAATAATCTTTATATCCCTTTATGGATGATGTATGATTTGCATCATACATTTGATGGAATAAGTTATATGAATGTTAGTGGGACCACTTACATGAGATCTTGGTTTAGAATCTCTAGAACAATAGAAATATTGGGTATGTGCATGGTCTAATAAGCTTAACACAACGATAACAGCAATGGTTATGGTGTGTATTATGATTCATAAACCTCTAACACACATCAAGTGTCTTTGATTCATAATAACTTATTATACCAACTATAATATGCGTTAAACTTCTCGATTTAGGACTGGTTTATATAACTTGTTATATCAACTCTTATGTATTACATCTTATAAAACCCAGGAAAATTCTTCTTTTCTTTCAATTTTTATTTTGCAATATATCGGGATATAAAATAAGTATTGCAAAAATAAGTTTCTGAAAGCAACAAGTGAACGTTGCGCAATGAACAGTTCTTTCCCGTGGTCAAGCTCTTCATCTGTATGGCTCGGAATTTTCCCCTAACATCTTAGTTTGTTGACGCAGTTCTCACCAGCCACAAGACTCAGGATTCTCCCACACGTTTTCAGTTGCGGCAGTCACATGTACTCTCCAAACTCTATAAATAGAGTTTGTGCTTTCTCCATTTGGAACAAGGAAAAAAATCCCTGACGAGATCTCTCGCACTGAGCATACTTTCATATTTTCTTTTATTCTCTCTCACTCTCTTATCTATTATATCTTCCTTTATAATATATGGATGTCTTAATTAATTGTTAGTTTTGTTATCTTCAAATTTAGCCGTAGATATACACGTCTAAGAAAATATTTATTAGTGGATTTTATTTTATTATTGTCAGCATTTTTACAACTTAGACTCTCTAGAAGAATCTTTCTCCCGCTTAAGGGACCGACAGAGCGATCAGAAATTAGCTAAGAGTTCCCATGCTTGGATATTATTGAACAAATAAGAAAGGAAGAAAATACATGAATGTGTGAAGTACTACATGCAACAAGCCTTGGGCTTATTATCACGATATCATATGGCAATGAACGTATATATAGTAAAATAATTGAATCCAAAATCTTTGTCGATGGTATTAAATTCTACCAACTAGTAGCTATCATTGCCAATTATGCAACACGCTCACTCTCTAACACTCTTGAAAATTATTGATCCAAATTTGATGAAATCCACCAAATTATGTCTACTCTCTTTTTATGTGATGATGGACTTCACTAAATTTCATCAATTTTATTAAACCTTCTACTTTGTTTTTTTCAAATTTCCTGAATCTCAAAACTTACTGTTCTATAAATAGGAACATTGTAAGGGAAGCTGCATAGGAAATTAGTTACTGTTTTCAAAAATTATATTCAACGTATACCTTGAGTAACACACTAGTAAAGGAAAGTGTTCAATAGTTGATATGCTTCTAATGAATGTAAAGATGGGTAGGCAGGGAGGAACTGGTACCCTTTTTTCGCTCCTTGTTTATTCTGATGTTGGATGTTATTGACTTTGTTTTGGCACCTGTCGTGCAAAAACTAATATTCTTAATAAAAGCTTTATCCTTACCCTTTCAAAAAAACAAAAAATTCGGAACATTGTAAATGGTCAAGAGAACTGAATGCATGGATGAGAAATATTGAAGCAGAATAACATATATTCTGTTATGTACGAACAGCTTACAATAATTGAAAAATTGAAGCAGAACTTAAAAATGACAACATCAATCGTGGAAAGGGACCATACAAAAAGCCAAACTTTGAAGCTGGCCAATTTGTGCTATTACCAAATATCAAATTTAATCATAAGAAGATCTATTACTTTATATCCAAGAGATTCAAGCCATAACCTGAGTAATAAACTTTGCCTGTCAGCAAAGTTCGACTCCCCAAAAAGAAATCTGTAACCATGCCATGATATCCATAGAGCAGAAATGAATACACAATACTATTAACAAGGAATAAACAGTTTATATACCAATTTCACTTCTGGCCATAACCTGAGGAAATTAAAGGTGGGGAAACAATGACAATTTTCAAATGGTTGAAGGTTCTCCTATACAAGATTACACCACAAAGCATGAAAGAGGCAACATGAAGAGCAGAATGAATGGATTGGGGTTACGGTGTAATGCTACCAGTTGTCCTTAACAATTTTTGACTTTTCAAGTATAAACTTTCCTTCCTTGTACCTCTGGGACGCTTCATAAGCTCTTTCATACTTCCAACCCAACACTTCACGGCAATCACCACAATAAACATCAGCAACAGTGTGGAGGCCAGTCAATAGATGCCTGTCTTCTTTTGGCCCCGTCACAACATTCATTGCATGGGAAAACAGAAAGGCTCGGCCATTTCTTCCCTGATTATAAAATTTAGGACGACAATTTAAGAAAAATGACCCCGGAAAGCTTTTGTACCAGATAAAATCATAAACCTTAAATTTATGTCTAAATACCGAGAACAACCAAATGAGAACATACAAAGATGCCTTTGGGAATATCTTCATCTAGGAAATATGTCAAATAATGAATGAACAAAACACAACATATTGGCAATCTTTGTGATGTTTGACTGTTATGTCAATAACAAACTCAGAGACAAAGATATGAAAGGTCGAAAATCTAAATCACCTACTTTCCACATCTTTAACACTGCCATTGTCTCCCCGCGGCCACATTTGAAATTATGTTTTCAAATTTCAACCAAAGTCATACTCAACCAAAACCCATTTTTTGAAAATCACAGCAACAGCCACATCAAACTGACATCTATAACTACTGTCACTTGGTGTATGTACAGCTAATTGATTGTAAACACCATGTCTTCTCAGTATTTATAAGGCCTGAATTCATTGTAGTCCTAATAGTATTAACAAATATACATATTTGGCTATATAAGTGAGTCTAGTGAGACTGGTCTCACTGTTGATTGAACGACAGTTTTGTACTTAACCTCAATTACAAAACAAGAGGTCAAATTTCTTTCCTTTCTTGAAATCACCCCGGAATTTCCCCACTTTACCTTTGTAATAGTAATGACACCTAGAAACAATAATACTCAGCAAAGCCCTTACCCTTTTGAAGTAAATAGGTAGATGATGATTTCAATTGGCAACAAACCGATACATCTAAGAAGTCAACTGTAAAAAATAAATATAATTTTCACTTAAAATGTAAAAGAAAGTACCCCATACACATTTTTGGTCCCAAAATCACCCAGAAAAGTAAAACAGAGAGAGAGAGAGAGAGAGAGAGAGAGAGAGAGAGAGAGAGAAGGTTTACATGAAAAGCCTTGGAAATGATATCATCGTGGAGTGAGACCTGGTTTCTACAATTAGAGCAGCAATACAAGCGGGGTCCTATCAGTTCCGCCATGAATTGGTCAAAAAAAAAATCAGATTAAAGACCTCAGTGCTCCAAATGAACCAAACACCGGTGATCCAAGGGAGTAACAGAGCAAAGGTTTCGATTATAAATGAATGAGATGAAGAAAAGGGCGCAGAGGAACAAAAGTGATGAAATTTCTTTACCTACACCAAGCTCAATGATGACCCAAAAGTCTGCAACAATAAGATAAGAAGAAAATATGTCGTTAGTTAGCGTACAAGAGTAGGCTTGATCACAAAGGTTAATGAAGATTCCCAATTAGCCTCTTCAAAATAAAATAAAATAAATTGCATTACATATGGTAATCAGATAAAGACCCAATAAACCCCACCACTTGCACAGGATATAGTCTTAATCATCAATATTAACATTAATTAATAATAAACAAACCACTAGTTAAAAAATCAAATCAAATTACTGGAACAAATTCCTTTTACAAGATAAAATAAAACCCCAATTTTCATGTTTTTTTATAGAGTTATCATTTTTTTAATTAGTTGGAAAGAGTTATCTTTTTATTTTCTTTGTTAGGGTTACGTTTTGAAGTTTTGTTCTGGCTTTGATCGGTGCCGATCACGAAAAATCCACAACCGCACTTAAATTTCGGTAATTTTCCCTAACTTCAACTAAGTTTTTCAAGTGCTCTGTTTTAAACTACTCTTTAAAACTTGGTGAACTGAGGCTGTTTTTACAAGTTTCAAAACCTTATTTTTCTTTGTTAAGGTTTATTTCTCTCCGCAGGAGGTGGGGAATATAGATAGTGAAGTTGGTTGTATTAAATGAGATATTTTTCATTTTTAATATTATTTTTTAAAATTATTATTATTACAGCAATAAAAAATAAAAATAGCTATAATTGATTATGAGTAGAAAAGCAAATGAAATTATCTAGCACTTTGTTCACATATACAAATCTTCACTCATTGGTGTATAAAATAATAATTGTGTCTCTTAATTTTCGAATAGATCTTTTCAAGTTCCTTAAATTTTCGAATAGATCTTTTCAAGTTCCTTAAAACAAATAAAATGCGTTTATAGATTGATGCCTAATGACTAGGTCACTACGAACCATTTATTATATAGATTAATTAAATGTTACACATCTTGTAGTACTTATGATTTAATATATTTATTGTCTAGCCAATTAAATGACGCATATATTTTAGTTTAAATAAGAGAGATTAAAAAAAATTGTATAATACATACCTAATTAACAGTGAAAATTGAAAATAATTCATTTTCAAAATTTTAGTTTAATTTAGTCTTTCAACATTAAAAATTTATTAATTTAGTTTTTTTAACTAAATTTTATTAGGTTTATTTAATGTTTCAAATACTTTTATGATAGTATTTGATTTGTTTATGTTTCACACATTTCTGTCTCAATACTAGTTAAAAAACGCATTTGAAACATAAATAAATTTCATAAAATTTAGTGAAAAGGAACTAAATCCATACAGTTCTAAATATAAAGAACTAAATTAGTCCAAAGTTCTGAAAAGAAATTAATTTCAATTTTTACTTAAATTTAAGGACTAAAAACATAATTAACTTATTAGTATATAATTTGTTCAATCACATCACCATCATAATATAAAAGATATAAAGCATATTTAACATTTCATTAGCATATATAAAAAAAAATATACAATTTTCTATAAAGGTATATATAGTTTTTCAAAACAACGAAAATTTAAAATATCCTAATAAAGAAAGATAATATGTTTTCATGCTGCATATGCATATGCATATGAAATTCTCAACTCCAAACCATTAAACAACTTTGCATCCTTTTCACCTCTAACTTCTAGTGTCGAACAATATCTCTTCATGCACTATCTTCTGCTCACATTTATGGTACACTAATAGCATGTGAACAACCAACCACAAGTAAGACATCAAGGTAAGCTTATCACACACTCACAAGGAATTTTAAGGTTTCAAGAGAAGAGAGCTGAGAAATGAAGAGTAGAGAGAAGAAAAAGAAGACAAAGAGCAAAGGAAGAATAGAGAAAGCAAAGTAACTCAGGTAAAATGCAAAACATCTCTGATTAAATTGTTCTCACTATGAATGTTTACATTTATATGAAAGTTACAACTGATTATGTTTTGATTTAACAACACTAACATGCCTCCATAAATCAAAACCCTAGGAAGAACATGAAATCCCCTTTCACTGATGAAACTCCTCTCTCTGATGAAAACCCTTTTTGATCTAGGGTTTTAAAAATTCTTTTGCTTGATCTCCAAAATTTTTTGCTTTTACAACACCGATTTGCTTTCTAAGGGTTAGAAAGTGTTCTTCTTTTAATGCTTTGGTTAGTATATCTGCGAGTTGGTCTTTGGATCTACAGTGTACAACCTCCAACCTTCCATTACTCACTTGTTCTTTGATGTAGTGAAACCTAGTTTCAATATGTTTGCTTCTCCCATGAGAAGTAGGATGCTTAGCTAGGTCAATGATTGACTTGTTGTCAACAAACAGTCTCACCTTTCCAGCTAAAACAATCTTCAGCCCTTTCATCAATGAAATCAACCAAACTGCTTGACAAGTGGCTTCACAAGCAACTATATACTCTACCTCACAAGATAATAAAGCCACTATGATTCCTTTATTGAGCTCCAAGAAATTAGTGACCTTTCAAGGAAGAAAATATACCCAATTGTACTTTTCCTATCCCATTTGTCTCCACATTAATCTACATCTGAATAAAAGGTAATTTGTACCTCTTTTTTAGTTTCTCCTTTTGGCAATAGTATCCCATAGGTATGTGTTCCTTTTAGATGATATGATCATGTCCAGGAAAGAGTATGATCTTTTCTATATTTGAATCCTCAAGAGGCATAATAAAAATAAATCAGAGAAGAATTCAAAATAAGACAAAGATGGGGATACCACAAGCTAGCAGATTGATAAGTTAAGTAAAGATTCGTCACAAAGATGTTAATCTTTAATAAGAATCAAAGTTCTAATCCAAGAACCAAGATAATCCTCTCTAAAAAATGCAAATGCATATATTATGACTCAAAAGTGTCTGCAATAGCTTTTGGTACCTCTATATATAGGCACATAAGTTTAACAAAACCTAGAAACCCTAAAATAAAGCCCAAAGCCCAAATCACATATAAATAACAAAAAATGAAAATTATAGATGAAGACTTTTTGCTTAGGGAAGCTTGTTCATCTAACAAATTAAACATTCTATAAATTAAAATAAATTTGCAAATCATTTAATTTCCTAAATTATTCTTCAATTGTGCTTATGATCTTCATGTTATTAAAATTCCCTCCTTGAACATTATAAGATCCAATGATACATGTTTTGATATTGGACCTTGTCATAGATCCTTTGAATTGCAAATGTTCTTCCTCAAATTCTTCTCATATATATTTCAAGAGATAGTCCTCTATCATACTCTCCTTCTTAAAGAGAATTTATCCTCAAATTTGTACTACTTGAAGATTCTTTTATCATAAGAGCTAAAGTTATATCATATTCGGGCCTTTTATCGAATTATAAAGGAAGGTAAATTATGTATTTCACGAGTTTAAGCTCTTGCCAAAACTGCAAGTATATATATGAACATCTCTCGACTCTCAGTATTAGTTATTTTCATCTATATGAATCCAATTACTAGTAGAGCCATAATTATCTCATTTCAATAACTTTCGTTAATACATTATACAAAATACAACACATTGTACTAGGAATCACTACATTCTCATTTCATTCATTTTCATCTCAATTCACAATACATTTGCTAAATTTTGTACACACAATCACAAGAAAATAAATAAATAACCACATATCATTAAAAAACAAAGCAACATTGGGCGGTATAAAAGGAAGTCCAACGCTCATACATCCAGGGCTCAATGTCAAGTGAGCACCTAGTGCTCTACATCCTTGAGCTCACTACCAAGTAAGCATCCAGCGATGCCAAGATAGTGTTCTGGTCCTTAGAGCTCACTGACTTAAATCCCGAAATTGGCGTCCAACGCCATGCTCTTAGTGTTTGACACCATATTAATAAACCAATGACAATGACTAACTTATATTGTGTAATTATTTGTAATGGTACTTCTATGTATTTTTATAACTCTGGATTAATACAAAATTAGTGTGACAAGGTATCATTATAAGTTAATTACTCAAACTTCAATATTCATTTTCAAATCCATTCACAATAAAAAAAAACATATATAGTATAGTGTAAAATTATTACTAGCTTCCCTAATCCGTTACGAAGCTCTTGTCTCATAATTGCTCCTAAGCTTTATACCTCATGAGATACTTCAAAACCACAAAGAAATTTCAAATTAATGATTTGAATACATCTTTATTATCACAACAACAAGGCAAGAATTCACAAAAATTACTTTGTATCACATGCAAGCCTATAAATACTACATGCAACCAGATCAAAACTTGATTCAAGAATAAAACAAAAACTGAACTTATTTTATTTGCAAATCTGATATGTCAAATGTGTTACCTCTTACACCAAAAGCACTAAGATATGCTTGGATTTAAAAAAAATAAAAGATAAGATCAGAATATTAGAGAAAGCACAGAGAAATTCTAGAGAAAACAATTGTAGAAAGATAGATACAAACTTATTTTAATACATTTATATTTATATTTAACTTCCTCTAATAATAAAATGTTTGAGTATCATTTATTAAAAAAAAATATACTCTTAATTTTTCTTTTTAATCCTCACAATTAAGAGAGAGAAAAAATTAATACCTGAAGCAAAAATTAGATGAGTACAATAACAAAATGATTAAATATAATTTTAATTAAACATATAATTTTAACTAAACATAAAGTATAAATAAAAACTAAATAAATATACATTTGTCCATAAGTTTTAATTAAATATATGAAATGTTAATCAAATTAACAATATTAGCATAATATTTTTTTAAAATTATAAAAAGTACAGTAACTTATAGTTAATTAATATGGAGAACATTAAGCGACAAACGGAATACGAAGGTAAACTTCTTTTTTGAAATAATCCTAGCGGCATTAAAAAGGAGTTCAAATGGTGTTTCAATAATTAATTTATATATATATATATATATATATATATATATATATATATATATATATATATATATATATATATATATATATATATATATACGGGGTTTGCTAACACGCGTACGCCTCTTTTTCAGTTGGTACATTTTAGCAATGTGTACCAGGTTTTAGTAGACAAAAATACCTTATATATCATGCATGTTTTAAGGTTAAGGGTATTTTAATAATTTTCATTCTCAAAACTAAAAAAAAACCAAAACTCGTACTCACCTCTTTGATTCCTTTCAACCCTTTCTCTTTCATCTCTCTCTGAAAAAAAAAAATCAGAAACACTCGTTGTTAAACAATTTCTAACAAAAAATAATTTTATAATGAGTTTTCATTTTATAATTTTTGTCTTATCTAATTTTATCTAATTTTATCTAATTTTCACAAACATAATGACATATGAAAGAATTGGTAATTAATTGGTTTGGAAAAAATCAGAAACACTCCTTGTTAAACAATTTCTTACAAAAAAATGATTTTATGAGTTTTCATTTTATAATTTTTGTCTTATCTAATTTTATCTAATTCTCACAAGCATAATGACATCCAAAGAAATTGGTAATTGGCTTGGAAAAAATCAGAAACACTCGTGGTTAAACAATTTCTTAAATAAATGATTTTATAATGAGTTTTCATTTTATAATTTTTGTCTTATCTAATTTTCACAAGCATAATGACATATGAATAACTGGTAACCTAGAGGGTTTTTTTTAGAGATGATGCAAATGATGAAATTAGAGAGGTTAGTGAATATGATGAAATTAGAGAGGTTAGTGAATATGATGAAATTAAAGAGATCTTGAATGAACTTTTCCCTCAAGGCGAATATGCCAAAGACGAATATGTCAATGACTTAACTCTTTACAAAGGCAAATTGTTTAATGACGAATGTTTTTTATTTTTTCACTTGGGAATACAGTAGGGTGACAAAGAAAATGTTACAGTGAGAGAGATGAAAGATAAAAGGTTGAGAGGAATGAGGGAGGTAAGTAAGGGTTTAGGGGTTTCTTGTTTTTTTTTTAGTTTTGAGAATGAAATTATTCAAATACCCTTAACCTTAAAACTTAGAATTCATGATATATAAGGGTATTTTTGTCTACTAAAACCTGGTACACATTGCTAAAATGTACCAACTGAAAAACAGGTGTACGCGCGTTAGCAAACCCCTATATATATATATATATATATATATATATATATATATATATATATATATATATATTATGCATCAGTGTTTTAATTATTTTAATAATAGTTCAGGGGATAAACTTACACTCGTAAATGCAATTTATTCATTTTCTTTTTCTGTTTAACTGTAAAAATAACTCATCTATAAGGAAAAAATACTTTAACAACATCATTATGTCAGATTGGAGGGTCATTTTCTCATTTCAAAATTAATCTGAAGCAAAGCTTAGAGAGAGAACTGAAACCCTAGAGAGAGTGCCGCTTCCTCCCACCCACCAAACCTGCGAGAGAAGGAGTTCCCTTCCACCCACCCACCCATTACCGCCGGAGTGTCGCTGTTCACGTCTCTACCCACCCACCGTTCCATTTTCGTGCCTCTTCCCTGGAGCGTCGCATTCGTTGTCCGACGGAGTGTCGTCATAGACGTCTACCCACCCACCGATATTCCTTCCTCCCAGCCACGGAGAAGCGTTGGTGTTGGTCGAACTATCGCCGTTGAAGGCAACTTGTAGGCACCAAACTTTAGGCGTTTTGGAAACAACGTACTTGGATACCGACATTAGAGGTGCTTTGTGAAGGTTGCCTCCGTTGTTTTGGGTAATTCATTTTTTTGTGTTTGGTTGGTTTAGTTTGTTTAAAATTGTTTGGGCATTTATGGATTGTTGTGTTATTTGGGTGTTTTTGGTGATATGGTTTAGTGTGGCATGAAGTTGTTTATAACATATATATAGTGCTTGATGTGGTTTTTGTGAGGAAAGTATGATTTTTTTTGGTTTGTAAGAGTGAACTAGATGATTGACTGAATAAATACCTTCTAAGTCTGAGTTTGGAAAGAATAGAAGGCTTGTATGCAAATTTGTGCTATATGTTTTCTCTAAACTCTTGGATGATATTTTGAAATTGGTGGAATTCTAATTCCTTCCTGATAAATGATAAGTTTGAGATTCAAATATTTTCTAAATGCCATAAGACCATGAGTGAATGATAAGCATAGGGTCCTACACCATTTGATATTGCATAACTTTAGAAATGTTTTGTCATATGGGTCATGGTATTATTGGTCTAGTTAATACAACTTTGCTTATGGTGTTTGACCATACTTTCAGTGAAAATTTTCTCAAGCTACTGTCCAGCTCCTTATTTCAATTTAATAAGTGTCTAAAGCCAAAATAAAGGCACAATTCATATTTAAAATTTCCTTGAGTCTAGAAATTTTGTGCACACTTAGGCAAATTTGAAAAATTAACCATAATTAGCTCACTGATTCAAAATTTATGACTTTATAGTCATTAGAGTGATCTTTGAGTCTACTGTCCAACCCAAAAAGAATTAACTCATTTGGGGTTATGTGGAGAGAGTTATAAGCAAATCAATAAACAAAGGTCATAGCTTAAAATACAGAAAAACGTGATTAAAATGCTGATCTTAAAATGTCCCTGTTAGCTAACTCTGTGATCTAAAAATTACGAGACAAGAAAGATCTTTGAATCTAGATTCCAACAAACCAAAAATCATCTCATTTGGAATTCTGTGAAGAGAGTAATGAGTAAAATAGTGAGTAAAGGTCATAGCTGAAAATACTGAAAAACGTAATTAAAATGTCGATTTTAAAATTTGTACTGCAGTTGACTCTATTGTATAAAAGTTACGAGTTTGGTTTCCAAAGAAAGATCTGAGTCTAGATTCCAACAAAACAAGAATCATCTCATTTGGAATTCTATGAAAAAAGTAATGAGTAAAATAGTGAGTAAAGGTCATAGCTGAAAATACTGAAAAACATAATTAAAATGTCTATCTTAAAATTTATACTGCAGTTGACTATGTTTTCTAAAACTTACGAGTCTGGTGTTTAAAGAAAGATCTTTGAGTCTAGAATCCAATAAAACAAGAATCAACTCATTCGGAGTTCTATAAAGATAGTTACGAATAAAACACTGAACAAAGGTCATGGTTGACATCAAATTGACTTGAGATTAGGCTCTCTGATATTAGGTTTCTTGCTTCACACATGTCATCTTTTCTTCCTTTCTGGGTGCATTCTAACATAAAGATAAAATTGCTTGAAAGCTTAATCAATGATGATTTGCTTGAAACTAGTAAATCTTCACATGATGAAGTTGAGGATAAAAATGTCTCTGTCTTTGAAGAATTGGGAGACCAACTGATATGTTAAATAATATTATTTTGTTGTTGGACTTTGTTTGTTGCAAATTTGATTGTGGAGTAATTGTTTTGAAAATTATGGAGTTGTGGGATGGCATCGAGAAATACGAAGGCAACACAATGCCCAGTTACACAATTGTAAGTTGTAAAAATTTTCATGTTCTGGAGCTTTGATAGAAATGGTGCATTTTGTTGATATGTTGTGCATTTTTGTCTTTGCAGGAGGAACTACAACAGGTTAGGGAGAAAAATCATGTTTGTGATTGAATTTTGGATGTGAACAATGTGCGAAGGGCTAAAGTGTTGCAAGATTTAGGCATTGTGTAGATGTTGTTCAATAGAGATTTTTGTAATGTTATTGATGATTGGTTTACAACTTTTTCAATATGTATTGATGATGATTGAATGTGCATATTTGTTGTTAAAAATGTTCAAAGAAAAGTAGTGGTTACATTTATTGTTAATGAAATTTGAAGATCATCATGATCAATGTTTTAAATGTTTGCACTGAAGTCCCCACTAAATTTGGATGTGATGAAATATTGTAATTTTGAAATGAGAAAATGAATCCCTCCAATTCAAACACTGCCCCAATTCTGTTTCCACGTCATTCTAATTTTTTAATTTTGTTTTCCATGTGGACCAATCACGTTGTGACACGTGGTCCGTGTCAAAATGTTGTCAAATAGTGTTGTTAAAGTATCATTTTCCCATCTATAAATACTTAGTTTGTATTGGACGTATACTCCAAAAGTCTTCTTTATATAACGTGTAAACAATACACGTAATAATATTATTTTATTAAATTAATATATGTTTAATAACTATAAAGAAAAAACTTTAATTTTAGTTACTGTAAATTTGTTTCTTTATCTTCTTTCTCAATAAAATACCAAATCATGGTTGGTTTTACTCTATTTACTAGTGGGAGGATGGAAACATATTAGGTCGGGACTTATTCATTATCTTATTTAACAAATAATTTTAATTGTTTTTCATTTTATAATCTTAAAAAATATCCACAAATATTTTAAATTTCGCCTTTTAATATTTTAAAAATATATTTTAAAAATTTTTAAAATAAAAACTAAATAAAATTATAAAAAATATAAAATATAATATAAATTAAATTAAATATAAATTAAAAATTAAATATTTAATTAAATTTAATTTAATAAAAGATAAATTAAATTTTAATTTTATTTTTTTAAGTAACATATACTTATAAATATGGATAGTATGATGTTGTATTCGATGCATTCATAAACAACTATTAAACTATCGGCTGCTAGTAAGTATTAAATATCCGCAAGTATCAACTATTCATCACATATTTTATCTGGTAGATATTCTCATATACAAATATTTTTATCATCCCAAACTAGCGAAAGACTATTTTTACCAACTTCTATTGTTTATCTAAATATAATTTTCAATTTAAATTAATAATTTTTTGTATAATTTAAGATATTTTAAAACTATTTGTTAAATAATATAAACAAAATTTATTTATTAGTTTAAGAATATTTTTAACTAATGATATATTGCACTATATTTTTTTTCTTAGTGTAAAACTCCAATTTAAGATGTCACAAATAACTTATAAAACTAAAAATTTAAAACTTTTTTAAATTAAATTAAAAAGAATATGTTATTCATTTAATCTTAATTAAATTAAATCATAATCAAAACTTAAACCTTTCAAAATAATCACGAAAATAATTACATTATTAAATAAACAAAATTGTTTAATAAACCCGAAAGTTTCCTAAATACTTGTTAATTTTGTTGTTTTACTTATCTACTGGAACATTTGTGTTACCCTTGTATAACAACACGAGTTATATGATCATCACACAAACACACAAAAAAGGGTAAACCAATAAAATGACCATCAAACAAGAATATATCATAATATTTCAATTATCAAATCACTACTACATATTTACTACACAAACACTTCAAAGACAAATTATACAAAACATCTTAATCCAAACCACAATTCAACTCAACCTAACCATGCCAACACCATCAATCACCATAAACCTATGTCATCTTCTATACTTATGTCGTTTTTCGTATTTCAGTACACTTGACCTGTTTACCAAAATAGGGTCTGCTTACCAAAGCAAAACTTTTCTGCTCACCAAAGCATGACCTATTTACAAAAATAAGACTTTCCTGTTTACTAAAACATTGTCTAATCACCAGAGCAGGATTTTCCTACTTACCTTACCAAAACAAGACTTTCTTACTTACCAAAACATAACCTATTTACCAAAATAGGACTTTTCGTTTTACCAAAACAGGACCTACTCACCAAAGTAAAACTTTTCCGCTCACCAAAGTAGGGCATATTTACCAAAATAAGAATTTTCTATTTGTCAAAAGAGGGTCTACTCACCAAAGTAGGATTTTCCTACTCACCAGAGCAGAACCTATTTCCCAAAATAGGACTTGTTCAAGCCCTCTATCGTACATAATGTTGTAAAAGCTGACAATAAAGGAATAAAGATCACGAACAAAATACTTCCTGAGGCGTGTAGATCACTGTCCTTAAGGACTTATCCGCGGTGTATTGCGCAAGTCCCCCAGGATACAACAGGAACTTCTCAGAAATTTCTGAGGATCTCAGAACTATCAAGGAACTCTAAACAGAGTATAAGAATAACCCAGAATAATTTTAGAAAAGAAAAAGAGCTAAAGAATGAAACTCAGAAAAGAGAAGAATAAGAAAGAATGAAATTTTGTGTGTCTTGGAATGGAGGAGGAGCTCCCTATTTATAAAGTTCATGGATCAAGCCCATGATCCAAAAATCCAAAATATCTTTTAGAAAAATAATATTTTAATTAATTAAAACGTTGCAAAATAAACGTTGGCAGCCCCTAGCTTGCGGAAGACACTGGAAGCTCAATACCTAAGGAGGCTACAGAGCACGTGGTCAAAACCACTCCACAAAAACGGCATCATCCGATTCTTCAGCACGCACAAAATACAGAAGAAAGATCTTTTGCAATACAGGTTTTACAACAATCCCCCACATATTGCAAAAGATAAGAAACAATGATTGAAAGAAAGAAAAGAAGAAAAATCCTGGGTTTTATAAGATGTAATGCATCAGAGCTGGTATAGCAAGTTATATGAACCAGTCCTAGATCAAGAAACTTAACACACAGTGTAGTTGGTATAGCAAGCTATATGAACCAAAGACACTTGAGTGTGTTAGAGGTTTATCAATCACATTACACCCCCACAATCCTTGCTGATATCGCTGTGTTGTGCTTACTAGACCATGCGCTTGCCCGGTATTCATGAGTGCTCTAGAGATCATGTCAAGATCTCATGCAAGCGGCCCTACTTGACACTCATATAGGTGATTTCATCAAGTGTATGCTGCAATTCATACACCACCCATAAGGGATATGAAGATCATTAAAAGCTTTGATTAATTACAAAGTTTAACCTCTCAATAATGCAGTCTCTAGCACTTTCACACACACCATAGGAATGGACATATTTGATTTAAAATCAAATTAGTGCTATCAGAACTAACAAGTGACTTGTTTTTACCCATATGAACCTTATTCATGGGATCTCCAATCACAAAGGTTGGGTTACCATCACTTGTTTGTTTGCAAGTGGCTTAAGTTACATTCCCCTCGATGTTTCTAATATCATATTTCTTCCCAAGGGTTTTGTCAGAGGATCTACTAGATTTCGTTCTGACTTCACATAGTCAATGGAAATAGTTCCACTCTTTAGCAGCTGCCTCACCAAATTGTGTGTCAATTGGATATGTCTATTCTTTCCATTGTAATTTTTGTTTTTAGCTATAGCTATTGCTGATTGGCAATCACAGTGTATTGACACCGATGGGGTTGGTTTCATTCCTAGTGGAATGTTTGCTAAGAAGTTTTTCAACCACTCAGCCTCACTTCTAGTCATCTCAAGAGCGACAAACTCAGATTCCATTGTTGATCTTGCAATAATAGTTTGTCTGGAAGATCTCCATGTAATCGCACCACCCCCAAGTGTGAATACATAACCACTAGTGGATTTTGTCTCATCTGAATCAAAGATCCAATTAGCATCACTATACCCTTCTAGTACAGCGGGAAATCCACTATATTCAATGGCATAATCCATTGAACCTCTTAAGTATCTCATAAGCCTGGAAAGTGCATCCCAATGTTCCTGATTTGGACATTGAGTGTACCTACTTAGTCTACCTACTACATAAGCAATATCGGGTCTAGAAAAGCTCATCAAGTGCAGTAAGCTCCCAATTATCTGGGCATACTGAGGCTGAGATAATGATTCTCCTCTATTTTTCATTAATTTAGAGTTAGCATCATAAGGGGTACTCACGGGTTTGAAATCATAAAACCCAAACTTCTTAAGAAGTTTCTCAATGTATTGTTCTTGGGATAGTAATATACTATCTCCCTTCCTTATGATTTTAACACCTAAAATTACATTGGCTTCACCCATGTCTTTCATTTCAAAGTTCGATCCTAGAAATAATTTAGTTCTAGTAACAATCTCATTGCATGTACCAAAAATTAACATGTCATCCACATACAAACATATAATGACACAATCACCATTTTCAAATTTAGAGTACACACATTTATCAGCATCATTAGGTGAAAAACCATCACATAACAGTACATTATCTAGTTTTTCATGCCACTGTTTTGGTGCTTGTTTCAATCCATACAAAGATTTTAAAAGTTTACATACCTTATTCTCTTGACCAGGTACAACACACCCTTCAGGTTGAGTCATATAAATTTCCTCTTCTAAATCACCATTTAGAAAGGCAGTTTTAAACATCCATCTGGTGTATCACTAGCTTATGGATTGCTGCTAAGGCTAACAGAACTCGAATAGAGGAAATCCTAGTCACAGGGGCAAAAGTATCAAAGTAATCTATGTTGGGTTTTGAGTAAAACCTTTTGCTACTAATCTTGCCTTATACTTCTCTATAGATCCATCAGGATGATACTTTTTCTTAAAGATCCACTTACAACCAATGAGTTTTGCTCCTTTAGGTAAATCTACTAAGGTCCAAGTATTATTTTTCTGAATTGATTCAATTTCAGTCTTAATGGCTTTATCCCACTGTTTTGCATCAGGAGCACTAATGGCTTCTACAAAGTTACTTGGATCATTATCAACTAGATAGGTATAGAAATCATTACCAAATGAAGTTTCCTTCCTTTGTCTTTTACTTCTTCTTAATTCCTCACACAAGGCATCACTATTATTATTATTTTCTATAGGTTGAGACGTCTCACTAACCTTTAAAGGAAAAACATGTTCAAAAAACTCAGCATTTTTCGTCTCCATTATATAATTTCTTTCAAGTGTATCACTTTTAAGAACTAGAAACCTATAGGCAGCACTATGTTCAGCATAGCCTAAGAACATACAATCAGAGGTTTTAGAGCCTATTTTCCTTTTCTTAGGATCGGGTAACATCACCTTAGCTAGGCACCCCCACACTCTTAAATATTTAAGGTTAGGTTGATAACCTCTCCACAGCTCATACGGAGTTTTACCAGTTTTCTTATGAGGTATTCTATTTTGTAAAAGACACACAGTAAGCAAGGCTTCTCCCCAAAGGTTATCAGGTGCACTAGAACTAATAAGCATAGCATTCATCATCTCCTTAAGAGTTCTATTCTTTCTCTCAGCTACTCCATTAGACTCAGGTCAATATGGTGGGGTTACTTCCTGGATGATACCTTCTTTAACACAATAGTCATTAAATAACACATACTCACCACCTCTATCTGATCTAATCCTCCACAAAAACTGCATCATCCGATTCTTCAGCATGCACAAACTACGGAAGAAAGATCTTTTGCAATACAGGTTTTACAACACATAAGAAGACATAGTATCCACAATTACAAGTCATTCATCTCAACAACATGGCCTACCACATAATCATGAACGAAATTTAATCACATCACCTCATACATCAAACTACAAGTTTGGGAAACACCACAACACATCACGAAAAAACACAACACACAACTTAACATACACACCTAACAACTTGGTACTCATTCAAAACCACCTTTTATTCCCACTCAAAAGATGCATGGTATAAAACATCAAAATCCATATAAAAGAAATATGGCCAAAACCAAAAGTGCATTTAATACACACAACACATGCACAAAGTTTCGTGTCCAAAACTCATTCTCATACACAACACCAATGATAGTGTTTATCCCACGATAAACTTTAAAACACAAACCCACCATTACCACACAATAGTTAAACATTAACAAACATGATAAACACCCATTTGAAGCCCATACAAAAAGAAGAAAATAAAACCAAAAAGGTTACAACGCCGACCATAATAAATGCACCAACAAATATTAAATAATGTAATGGACATACATCAAACCATACAGTTCATAAATGCCAAGAACGACATGTAATCATGTCACCAATTTATACATGTAACATAAGACACTCCACAAAAATAAAGATTAGCTTCTCTTTCCTCTATTCCAACAAAGAGTTCTAAATCATCTAAGTTCTCCTAACAGTTTAATCCTATTTCTCCCTTAATAGAAAATAATGTTTTCCTTTGAAACAACTCTCACGACTATTGTAGGATTTCTATCTCTTTTTCTTGACGTTTAGAGTTTTTATTTTAATATAATATAAATAAGAGACATACCGAACTATATTAAATTTATTTTTCTGAACCTTTATAAAAGTTCAATATTTTCCGAATAAAAAAACAAAAATTATCTTTATTCTAATTAATTTTGATAAGTCCCTAAATAATATATTTTATTATTATTATTATCTAACCATAATATCCAATTATATTTAATAATATATCAAAATATCTTTTAATATAAAATAAATCCTTTAAATATAAATAACAAACCATTTTATCTTTTAATTAAAATACTTAAATACATTTATATATTTCTCTTGATTATTTAATTTTTTTTCATCTCACATTCAAATTTATTATCATCACTACAACTCATAAATATATAATATTTTGAATGAAATTAAATGCTAATAACGCTATCTGGTATTTTCTTGTACTTGGCTTTAATATAATACATATACCATACGACAATCACTTCTTCAATAATTAAATTTAACCTTTTATATAATATTTCTATCTTTTAATTTTCAATTATTTAATAATTCAAAGATAAATCAACTATAGTGATGATACTAAAATCACACTTTGGATACCTTCATCCCAAAATTCGAGGTAATTGCAAAAAGATTAAACTCTCACAAAGTAAGTTAAGAAGCATGTTTATAATGCTTGTTACCGAAACAAAATCAATCACCAATCATTAAGCACCACCTAAATTTATATCACCAAAACAAAACCAATATATATATATATATGGGTTTGCTAATGCGCGTACGCCTGTTTTTCAGTTGGTACATTTTAGCAATGTGTAAAGTAGGAATGACAGAGAAAAGATTGAAGTGAGAAAGATGAAAGAGAAAGGGTTGAGAGGAATGAGAGGGGTGAGTAAGGGTTTGGGGGTTTCTTTTTTTTTTTTTTAGTTTTGAGAATGAAAATTATTAAAATACCCTTAACCTTAAAACTTATAATCCATCTAAAACCCGGTACACATTGCTAAAATGTACCAACTGAAAAACAGACGTACGCGCGTTAGCAAACCCGCCCTATATATATATATATATATATATATATATATATATATATATATATATATATATATGGAATGGTTTAGATTTGAACACACCATGTACAAATTTCAAAACAAACACACCAAATTAAACAAATCATCACAATTATCTTTGCTATAATTATACACAACAAATCATATAAATATATATATTTTTACCACACAAACATTTAATATAATATTATCCACTACCTTAGTCTTATCTAATAAGTGTTTTCTTTTAAGTGAAACATGATGTTACAAAAAAAAGAAAAAGATCGAGACTTTGATGAAACTTACTAATTACGTGTAATAAATTAGGTATATGTTTCACTCAATCGTATATAATATTGGTTTATGCAAGTGAAATTCTTTATTTTATTTTTCATTTTGAAGTTATACAAATTAAAATTAATCATTGACCATAATCATAGTAGTATTGAAGCGATTTTTTTTTATCAAATACTAAAATTAATGACATATTATAAATCATAAAAAGTCGAGATAAACCAACCATATTGTGATGCCCTTAGTGAGGTATAGAACTGTTGTTTAATTAATTTATTATAATCTTTTTAAGAGAAAATTTAAATGTTAGATATTTTTTACGTTAAGACAAATTATCGATTCTGTAGTATTATTGGCATTTTTTTTTATTATAATAGAATAGAGAGATTGACTTGACATAGGAATTATTATTCATATAACAAAACTGATAATACTTCCAACATAAAAATAATTACTTTCTAACATTTTTTTACTTAAACATTACATAAGTCGAAAGTAAATCTAAATAAATTTTCAGTTCAAAATGTTTGCCATGTCATATTTTTTGCAAGATAATTCTGAAAAAGTTTTAATTTAAGGATAGCTTATAAGCTTAATGAGATAAACTTTACTTAATGGATATTTCACTCAAAAACTACAAATAGAAATGATTAAACTCTTTTATTCAGATAAAAAAAATCCCAACATTACCTAGTACTTTGAGAAATAAAGTTCACTGTACATAAAATCATTTAAAAAATTAATTTAAAAATATAATTTTAAAAATAAATAATAAATATAGAAATTAAATTGAATTATATATATATATATATTGAAAGACTAAATCAAAGTTTTCTTATTTATCCAATAAAAAATTGAATAATATGACATATAGTAAAACAGTGATTAGAAAGAAAAATATAAATAGGATCTGATAAAATATGCTAAAGAAGAAAAGTGTATTGAAGTAGCTGCTTATAAGATGTAGATTGAAAAAAAAAATGAAATTCATTATTGGTTGAGCAGAACTTTGAATCTGCGTCGTTTGGCTTTTCTGAGATATAATCAAAAGAAGCTTCAACCCATATTCTCATCCTCTTTCACTTTTCAATTTCAATTTCTGTTTCAGTTTTAATTTCAATTTGGTTCATCAATCTATCAATTCCCATCCTCATGTCCGACGGATATTGGAGATACGCCGCCGAATCGCGGCATGCCCCTTCCTCTATCGCCGGCAAGCGCTCTCGTTCCGACTACGGTATGCCTTCAATTCAGGGTTTTTCATATTTATCTTTTTCTCTCGCTAGGTTTTCATCTCAACGCAAAAGGCCATCTTTACGTATTTCGCCAAATCTAAAGTCAAAATTTTGAATTTTCCCTTTTATTGATCTTTCCCCCTTCCATTTTCTGTCCTTTCCTGTTACATAGCTTTATTTTTCTTGGTTTGATTTGGTTTGTTCAATTTCCTTTTCTTTTTACCGTGAACTCTTTCCCTCGTTCCAAATAGAGAGGGTTTATGTTTGTTCCTTTTAGTTTGGATACTCTGTATTAGGTCACCTTCATGATTATATGCAGCATCGTCATCTTGTTGGCGGGTGTTTATGCTGAACCGAATTTGGTCTTAAATTTTTTAGATACATCTCCTTGAATAATGATGAAGAATTCTCTGTTCCTGTTTTGTCCAAGTGCCTAACTATTTTTCACTGTGGGTTTCAAACTAGATATAGATTCAGGACAAGAAAAGTGATTATCCTCCCCTGCTAATTTTTCCAGAGCTTTTGGAAAGAAGTTTTCATTTTATTTACTAGACTTGACACAATATGCTTACCTAAGTCCGAATTTTGTGCCCGTGATAGTACTCTTTTAAGTGGGTCTGTCTAATTTTGTGATGAATCTATCTTTTTTCCGATATATAATTTAAATAATGAAGCTATTCTATTTCAAATTCATGTTGTCTTAATCTTAGGCTTGTATCTTGATAGAAATATTTTCCCCTGTCATTTGATTTTAATCTTGTGTATTTCACAATCATCATGTGAATGATTCATTGTTACCTTGTTCCTGTCTTTGTATTCTCATTAGTTTAAAGTATTTTTTAATTTTGAAGATGTCTCTGGTGTTCATGACTTGCCCAATTACTTTCCCCATGATGATGATAGAGGAGGGCTACGAGTAGTTAGAGATGCTGAGTCCCTTGATGCATCTTATGAGAGTTACCTCCGTAGTGCGGTATTAGCTTTTTTTCGGTTCTTAAATGGCCATTTATCTATTTCTTGTTCTTTTATTCCCCTGATTGATATATTGAATTTGTAGGCAACTAGAATGTATTTAAATGTGTTTGTTCATGGATATGATAGAGAGCTGGGTGAGTGGATTTTTTATGCTTAAACTAATGGTAAAAAAACCCAAATAATTTCTGTATCAGCTCCAAATTTCCAATGGGAGATGTGAAAGGAATAGGGGAAAAATTGGTAGTTTTAATTTTCTTAGATACATTGTTTGGAGTAATAATAACATTAATTGTCGTGTTCTATTGTGTAGTGAACACAAAATCATGAACTCTACCTTGTCCTAATATCCTATCCAGTTAAAGTGAGCATGTGATCGAAATGGAATAATTTATTTTACTGTCTCGCACATCTTGTTCGATGTCGTATTACCACAAAGTACATCTGATGTGTGAAATATGTCTATATGTTTAAGGATAAAAAAATCGTACATTTTTCATCAGATTTCATCATATGGTTCGGACAGTCCACTAGAACCATTGGAGGGCGAGTTCCCAATCGTACTATTGACGATTCAAATGTTGCAAATATTGGGGGAGTAGACAGGGGAACAGATGTAAAAGACAAAATCCTGGGGTTTAGTAGTGGAAGGGCTGACCATTCTCTTCCACCTGATGCTACCAGTACACTGTTTGTTGAGGGTTTGCCTTCTAACTGCACAAGACGGGAAGTAGCTCGTATCCTTTCATTCGGTTCCCCTTAGATCAATGCTTTCATTCGGATTTAATTCTTCTTCAAGTGAGATGTCAAGAGTGAGAGATCTACTGTTGATTGAAATAAGTGTTTTTGTAAACGGAACCCACTTTATATCAACGGTAGGTCGGACCGCACTTTCTTTCTTCACACATATCCCGTTAGAGGAGTCAAATCTTTTTCATTGTAGATTCTTCCTCCTTAACTTGCGAGGTACAGATATATTTCGTCCTTTTGTTGGCTACAAAGAAGTTAGGCTTGTTAGCAAGGAGTCAAGACAAGTAAGTTTAATTAAAAAGTTTAAAAAAAATTGTATACGTTGATGGACATTTTACTTCTATTTTGTGCAGCCAAGGGGTGATCCAATGGTACTTTGTTTTGTCGATTTTTTGAGTCCGGGTCATGCAGCAACTGCCATGGAAGCATTGCAGGGTAAGCCCTCTATTTCTTCTACTCGTATAATGTCATCCTCATGTGTGTATTGGAAAAACCTTTGTTCCATTTCTTTATCCACTTAAGTTTTAATATAGAGAAAATGCTATAGAACCATTTTCTGGCAATTTCATCGAGTTGGCAAGAAGGAACTGTATATTTGACTTCTTTATGATTTGAATTCCTCCTGTCCGTGCCTCAAGACCGTGGGCTGCTCTGCATAATATATGCTGGGTTTTGGGTAAAATATAAATCCAGTAATCTGACGAGGTAGTGATGGATTTAGAACGTGAGTGTTGCCTGAAACATACTCAGTGGTATTGGATCAAAGGATCTTATTGTAAGGAAGGACATTAACACTGGATGCGAGTGTGGAATCCTAGAGCACTACTTGATGGTCTTTCGACATCACTAACAAGCAGCATTGCATTTAACCCTATGCAATGCATTTCTCATCTACCACACTTTTATGCGGGGATGGAGATGGTTTGACTCAGATGAAAGCTTTACTCAAGCTTCGAAAGGTAAAAGACTGATTCATGTAAAAGTAATGTCACGATAATGAATGTTATGGACTCCTTATTTTCCATCATTGTCGTGGTCATTGATAAAGCTGGCATATCTGGTTGAAAGATCGTGGGGGCTAGATTGTGAATGCCATGCAATTTGACATTTCCAAGTTACGGAGGCAGGCCTCCTGCTTTTGAGGAACTCATGTGGGTTGGGTGGATTGCTTAAAAGAACATTGGTTGCATGGAACATCGATAGCTAAGGGCCTGTTTGACAAAATACGCTCTCTTGGTGTAGTAGACTTCCACATTCATTTGCTCTTCCATCTACCAGTACAGTAAGATCGTGTGTTGCATGTCACAATTTATTATTTGTTCTGCCGCGTAGATACTTAAACTAGGTAGGTAATATTCGACCAATATTCTAAGTTTATTGAATGGCCAACGGTGAAGATAGTCTAATGATGGAGCCTTATTTAAAGTTTACTCACCCTTCCTTTCAAGTACCAAGTTTGACCCCTTCGGTAACGAGTGAGAGGAAAGCATATTCACCTATGTTGGACATTGGGTTTGAACGTATTTAGATGCATTTCAGGATTATTATGTCTGTCATAAGCCGAGTTAAGATACAAAACGCGTCTTATATCATCTTCCTGTTGACACCATAATCCGCTGCACAGAACACGGCTAGTTGTTCAGCGTAAAACAGTGAACGTTAATTTTGCAGGTTACAAATTTGACGAACTTGACCGCAACTCGGTCAATTTAAGGTTTCAATTTGCTCGCCGCTATCCTGGTGCGAGGTCAGGTGGCATACATCGTGGCAAACGTTGAATTATGCAATTACAGGTGATTAATTCTATTATTTCAATACGCCCACACTGTTTGTCAATGGTCGTTGGGTGCTGGATAAAAACTTAAATATAAACAGTTAATCATGCTGAATCGTGAAACGGAAATTCCATGTAGGATTCACTCACGATGGGGAGGTTATGATTATGATTTTGAGAGGCAAGTGACCAACATTGCAGTCGAGAATTACAGTTGCTTTCATTAGCAACAAGTCGATCATTGTCGTATTCGTGTGGGGAGTGCTCGCTAGAGATTCAGATTGTGCGTGTTTGAGAAAAATTGTTTAATATATTTACTATAAATTGCTTCAAATTGTCTTATGCGAAATAACTTATGACTTCGATGGCTTGTCATTGCTCTGTCGAATATATTTGTCTACTAATAAGAGGGATGCTTCCATGCACGGGTTCTACTTTCTTGTGAGCCTTTAAGATATCAGGTACTATTAATTTTTAACTTTATTAGATTAGTATAATTAGACAATTGTCAATTTTTCATTCTTGTTCTGGCCCAAATACCTGCTTTTTCGCCCTTGGTATATATTTTTCAGGTTAATATGATTTTTCTAGTTCATAACTTTAATACGAAAGGTTCCTTCAGTGCATAGATTTGTGTTGGTTATTACATATATTTGATTTTATTGTGAGTGTCCAGTCCCAGTTATACGGTGAACTTGAAGCGGATGATAAAATGTGGAAACAGCATGTTCTGTGGGAAGGCATTGTTCTTTGAATTTGATCCTTCTTGGTTTAGTCCAGTTATACGGTGAGCGTACTTTCACTTGCACTTAGTAACTCTTCGTATTCATCTCTGTCCGAAGCTTTTCCACGAAAGATACCTCCAAGGTATCTTAGTTGCGTCCTTCAGAAGAAAAAAAGGTCTTAGAAGATAGTGTCATTTGTGACGTTTGCTAGTGCTGCTTACGGAAACAAATAAAACAGAAACTAAACCTATGCGTTTGGTTTTTGTTGGATACTGCTATAGTATTGTGAGCAGTTGCGATTTTACCTTACCTTGACGGCCACAATTCGAAGACGTTACGATTAACTTTCCAGCATCCCATCGTAATGGTTTTTTTAAAAATTGGTGAAAATAAAAAAGGGTGATATTTTATTTTTACATATTTTAAACTTTAAAACCACAATCTTAAAATAAAGTCATATTTGTAAATGGGTTATTCATGCGCAAAGAAATAAATTGACGACAAAAAACCTCAACCGAGTAAGAGATGTGACTATTATTTCATGTGAGTTTGTGTTGGATATTTAGAGATAAAATGAATTTGTAGTATATTTGTTTTTATTTGACACCAGGTTTTGTAAAACGTATATTGGTTGTTACCTGCTAAGACCAACCCTTCCATAAACCGTAACTTGGACCGTTATGGCCAATGTCTCCTATACCTTCATATCTTTTATTATATCTCAAACTTTTCTCTTTTTTCTATCTTTTAATTGTACAAGTAACATTTTTCTCATAATAATATTCTGTTGGTTGGTTGGTTATGAAATATGCAGGATATTTACCTGGAACAGCAGAAAAAAGAGCAAGATTTGGTTTGCATTGTTTGTATGGTATGATAATTATTTGTTATAGATTCTCTATTGATGTAATGGTAGTTAGGACAGGTAAGGTTGATTTGGAGCTTCTTCCATTCGAATTCCCTTCTGTATGGGTTCTTCTTAGACCTCCAGCAATCTGAAATGTTAGTTATGGTTTGGTTGCACAAAGATGGAAATTTAAACATAAACCTGTATAGTTGGCATTTCATACGAATAATTCTAATTTTTCATACAAAATCTTCTTATTCATCATGTAAAGAAAATATTGAGTGGTTTTTAAATTTTCAAAACTGAAATGTATTTTTTTTTCATTTAATACTTCATAAGTTGGTAGTAAGAATTGTTGCAGAATACTTATAAGTACACATTTGATTATCACTTTGTTGAACTCCAATCATTTAACAATAATTTTATTTCATTTTTATACAATAGACGTACGAAGTAACAACATGGGTCATACACATTTTGCGTGTAAGATAACCACGAAAGAAAATAAAATAAACACGAAGCATCGAGTCGAAGTTATTTCCGCAAAACATTTCTCTCTAATTCTTACCAGGAAATATTTCCAAGTATTCAGTTTATTTTTCCCAATAATTTCAAGAATTGTGAATGAGGTTTGAAAATTTTCCTATGTAAAATTTATATATAAGATATCCACCTACTCAATTAAAAAAATTATTCATATATTATTTAAGTAAGATGTTAACAGTAAAGTTTTACATGTTTTTTAAATAAACATATCTAAATGAATTCAATTTGCGAGCTAATCCGATTTATCGTGAATTTGATGTTTATCATAAATTTGAGATTTTAAATATGAATCTAACTAAATCCAGTTCAATGTGGTTAAATGAGTTTAAGTTGAGTTAAAAATAAATTAATTTGTAACTCGTGAATGATAATTTTTATTAGTTTTTTTACTATTTTTTATATACTTATTTATTATTTCTAATTTTGTATGTTGATAATTTAATTTTTTAAATACTAAAAATAATTTTATTTATTTTTTAAGTTATATAGATTGATATTTTAGTTTTTGGTTACTACCTTTATAACAATATTTGATCAAAGAGATAAATATTTTAATTATAATGCTATACAATAATGAATTGGATGAAAATATTTTAATTGTAATTCTAAAGGGATTACTACTCAACTTTTACTCCTCAACATCAATTTCCACAACTTGAAGATCCCAATTCCAATTTTTTTTAATGCCTTGCACTTATTTAGACCACTTTGGTGACTCAAACAAGTCACAATGCACTAGTTAAGGATGCCCTTACAGTCTAAAACACTCTAGGCCCCAAATACTCAAAATCACTATCTCACTTTCTCTCAAAATGAACTAGACCACTACCAATTTATTCAAAACAGTGCATACTTACCTTACCTTCCACTTGATCACCCATTCAACAGAATACATCCATCAAACATACCAAATTTTAGATATCCACTTCATGCAAACAACTACACAGTCATTAATTCTAGCATCACATATTATACAGTTAGGTTCGTATAACGCGTCATACCCAAGCAAGTGAAATACCACTCCAAACAACATACCAAGTCAGAATATAGCATACATATGCCTCATACAAACAATGCAAAGATGTATTTCTAGCTCCCCTTACCTTGTAGATGTCACAGCACAGCTCACTGGAATGCCCTAACAGTACCTCGAGTTGTGAGAAACCTAAAGAACACCCTACACACCACCACTTAGTGATTAAGAACAACTCTTAGAGATAGAGTTTGACAAAAACAGGAAGAAGTATGTTTCTAGTTACATGCAACCAGTAGAATCACATGTTCTAGGTTCCAAAACAGCGGAGGAAAGGGGAAAAATTGCTTATCGGTCGGAATGAAGAAATCGATCGGTCAAAACGGAGTCCTCTGCACCGTGGATGCTTGAGCACCACCTAATCGAAAATCAAATGGCTTAGAGAGGAGAAATGGTAGAGAGAGAAGGCAGAGAACTTGGAAGAACTTGAGATTTTAGAGAGATAGTAGGAGTAGGATAATGAACCAGGTTTGTCTAAAAATATATTTTATGCTGAAAATAGAAATATGGTTCTTATTAGTCTAATATATACTAATTCACTCTTTTAAATCCCCCAAATTTTTAGTTTCTCACATTCTCCCACACATCAAAAATTTTTGACTTCGAAAATTAGACTTACCAGAGGACAGGGAAGGATAGGACTCCCTCATGACTCCCTCTAACTCCCAAGTAGAATCATCAGTCGTACTATCCTAGACAACCTTGACTAGACTGATGGTTTCTGCCTCTATGCTAAAATGCTCTAGTGTTCAATAGTGTAGATTGGTTTAGCCATTATTCTCAAAACAAATTTGAACCCCAAGACCTCAACTTTTAAGAATTCTCTCCTTCGGCTAACCAACCGTGTTGTGTCAGCCACACTGCCAACCCCTCACCTATCCTTCGCCAATTCTCGTAAAACTATTCTAAAACCTTTACTAGTCTTGACTTCAAATCGACCCTTAACTGATACTCTTTTGCCACCTCTTGCTTCTTCTAAGAACCACCATACCATTGACTTTATTGCTACAACTTCTGATTAATCCACCAACTGTTATGCTCTTGATCATCTTCAACCATACCTATTCTGATGACTTCACATTACTTTACTGATTTACACTCTTGAGTAGTATAGTTTCCAACTATACTATCTCATTACTAAATTAAAATTCTGCTCCTTTCAAACAACAAAACAAAGTGAACACTTCACCTTCACCCATTCAATTTGTCAACCTGAACCATATGCAATTCTCGATTCACTAGCCTGCACTCATACTTAGATCTATAACCTCTTCGACTTGAGATCACTAACTTGATTAGTATCAAGCCAACTGATGATGCATCTCAAACTAGGATTTCCAAACTGCGCTTTCTCAACCATATTGAGAAACCCACTAGTTATAGTATTTCAACTATGCTAATGGAATCTCTTTACAACTTCTCTTCAAATCTCCATCTTCATAGTCTTCAACGAACTCTTACTCAATCCTTATCGAAACGAGAACTTGAATCTCCTCTTTATTCAAACCATCTGTTAACATTTTCTTACCTCAAGAGTAACTCCTTAACTCGAAACCATAACTCAACTCATCTCCTTGATCCCCTGACCCACTTACTATATTCATCGTCCATTAATACTTTCCCACTTTAAGGTTGACGATGCAGCTTGAAACCGTAGGCTAACTTTATCTTCTCTAACTCTTACATATTTCCTACCGACATGAACTCACTTCTAACTTTTGAAGATCACTACACATTCTCAACTCATTCTCAAATAATGACATCATCAACAAAACCACCAACACTTGATTATGAGAGCTCTTCACGCATACCTATTACTGATAAGAACATGCCCACCATTATCTGCTGCGCTACTCTAATCCTCATACTCCCTTACTCACTAGTTTACTGAAAAGAACTCTTCCTTTATGACTGCTGTAACCAAAAAATGCTCACCCTTGAAGAACCTTCTTCAAAACTTCTATGATCTTGCAAAACCGTGAGAAATCTTCTCTTCCACGATAACCTTGTCATTCCATTTTCTCAACATTATTTCTACTCCTCGAAAACGTACATGCTTGAACCTACTCTTGATTGCTAAGACTTATACTAGATTGTTCCAACCTGCCCTCTACTTCTCTTCTAAGATTCTTCAACTTTGTAGTTCTTCCCATGTTTGAACTGAGTCCAAACTATCAATGTTCTACCAAATCCATCACGTACCTCTTGTACACCTTACACTTTACAAGAAGTATCCCATAAGGAACCATTAACATTGGATAATAGCGAATTCCACCACTTATCTTCGTTAAACTCTTTCTGACTTTACAATCCCTTGTCTACACATTTTTAACTTGAATCCACTTCTGATTTATAACCGTTTGTTCTCTTTAAACTCAACACTTCTTGTTAAAACCATAACCCCTAGAACGATTTGGAAATCAATCAAACTCCTCCTTATGATCACACCTCAACTTATGAAAGAACAACATCATCTCTTCTTCACTTGCGTTTATTAGACCTCTCGTATTTCCCATAACACTTGCTCCCATCTACCCCTCAACTACACGTGATGCACCATCCTCACTTTCCTTCCCTACCAAGTAACCACTTCATATCAATTTCAAACTTGATCCCTCGAATCGACTCTACAAACGCTACATTGCTTAGAATTTCTTCTTGTACTCAGAAATGTCAGATTAACTTAAAACCTTCTTCTTCAAGAATCTCCTTCCTCAACCTAGAATCATCAAAATATAAACCCTGCCTTTCATCCTCTGAACTTCAAAGTACCTTAACTCGCAATGCCAAACCTCCGATCTTATCTGAACTTACAAACTCACTGCCTTCTATAACCCGGCATCCAACATTCACTTCTCTCTTGATCAAACTCAGCCCACCACAAACCTTACCTGATGAAGACTGACTTCAACTTAATCTACAACTTCATATCCTTGAACTTTCGATCAATTCAACTCTCTAATTATCCTGAAAACTACTTCAAAATCTTATATTATAAACACCCCCTTTTTATCTGTTTTGAGACCTTTCTTTCCCTTTCTTCACTCATCGTGCTCTTAATTCTCTAACCTTACCTTGTTCCTACCAAATTGACATTCTGATGTACTCCTTCCTTCAACACTTGAAACCTTTCATCTTCACCCATGGTCAAACCTTTCTTCCATGCGAACTACTAATCTTGAAACATCATTCTAAACTTGACTCTGAATCATCCACTTGTTGAGAAAACTTGA